>NW_023596805.1:25988962-26042749 GCF_011947565.3 Pollicipes pollicipes | reverse complement strand
AAGAAGTGTTGCATTCTAAACAACCGCTAGCCGGGACAGTAAATACAAAAGGGAAAAGAACAGGTTGAATCCGCGAAAGTAAAACTTAGCAATCGATCTCTTGTGTCATACGGCATTTATCTCGAAGAAGAGGACACGGAAACACAGCAGTGGATGTTATGCGCGACAAATGACGGTGAACATCGCACGCAGGGTTATCCATTCGCCCACATAACGCGCAACCAAACTGTCGTTTCTTGCTCTGTTCCTGATTAAAATGAAAAACTGCTTCTAGGTTTTGCTAAGGTTGCCCTGATCAACATCGCGCGAGAGATGAGGCTGACCGACGGGGTTCTGGAGGCTCAAGAGGAACACAAGACAGTTGTCTAAACTGCACAGTTGTAAAACAGCTACAGTTTTTGGCAGTTGTATGGGCGATGATGAAGATGAAGATGCAGCTTCACAGATGACTGCTGAAGGGGCTCCTGGTTGTTCGAAGTTTGCCGAATAGAGCAGAGCCTCGGTCCTGTCTGTGGCGGATCCTGCGAAGTTGGAGTTCCCTGCTGAGGGAGCAGGCTCGATGGGCCCGACCAAGGCTATAAAACAATAGGCAGAACGCCTTGATCTCCGCAATGTAGAGCCTATGGCTTTGGGAGCAGCCGCGAATTTTTTGGGAGCTTTACGCTTAACTTAGGCAGGGAAAGTTGCGTCGACACAAAATTAAACCCCACTTGCTATGCCAACCAAAATTGTAATGACATGCAAGCATGTCAATACAATTTAAGTTCATGCCTTGTTTATAAATTTGCTGGTGCACACAAAACGCAATAATTGTATGTGATGTAGTTACCATGCAGTGTTCTCTTAAATTTAACTAAGTTCAGAACACCCGGGATCTGAAAAATAGTTACAACACGTGCAGTTAAAAAGCGATTTTCTTTTCTCCGTACCTGGTATTCATCTTAAGCTATAGGTGTGTCAATTTCCTTGCCCAAATTTTGAAAAGTGCTTGCCCATGCCTGACAACTATGAGGCCAAAACCACCTAATGTTGCACCACCACTACGGCGAGTTCATGGTATTACAGCGGAAGGCAACTTGTAGAACTGGTGGCATTTGGGAAAGGTATTAATGATTTGTTGGGTTCGGATATTTTTCCTTGTAATCAGCACCCACGGACAGGAAGTATGTTACCTGATGTTGACCAATAACCAATCTGCTCAACATTCTGATAAACATGAATTATGATGGATACCAAATATCCCGTCGACATTGTCCCTCAAGTTGTGTTCGGGTTCATCTTTACGGATCCGTTACCAGCAGACATGTATCTGGCTTTCAATGTTGATTTCTGATTCCCACTTCCCTCATCAAAACGATGCTCCCAGGCCCCTGGTTTCATTTGATTTTTCACCATCACTAGTCCCCTGATTCTGGACCCCATTCACTTGTTTTGAAACACCAGGTTTTGGCTCCTGGCTCTCACCCCGATTTTTTTACAAGCTCAACATACGGTTAATAGTTCCAATTAGTCATCACAAGCACCATACCCTTGTTTTCGGTTTCCATTATTCACTCACGAGCGTTTTGATTTCGACTCCTGTTGGCTCATTCGTCATCATTTGACAACATTCTGTCAATTTAACTTATTTTTTGAAGTCAAATATGTCTTACATTTGATCTTTAATGCGTGTACAGAGGCGCATAAACGTAAGCCCGCCAGGTAAATACGTCATGGCTTCGAACAAAGCTTCCAGGCAAGATCCTGCTTCTTGTCGGTGCCTTTGACTTTTTGCTGCATCTCGGTTGTTGCTGGATCCTGATTACATTTCCAGGCTGGCTCTGGATTCTTGCGGGGGTCCCCGGCCGTATTATTGGCTAAACATTTGTTTAATTCAGCGCTGAATACTGGTTCTGGCTACATCTCCGAATTAATTTCAAACCAGCTTCTAGGTCTTCTTGGTTCCGGTACCAGCAACCGAGAACAGGCTGGGACCGGATCCCGGAAAAAATTCGGGAACCAGGCAAATAGCTTTTTGCGGGTCAAATCGATTATGTTTGCCAGCATCGCCGTGCGCCGGTCCGTCGCAGTAAGCAACGGTGGCCCGGTCTGTTCGGGTTGCCAGTTTGCCAGTATTAAAAAAGCAAATAATTCCACTGAAGATTAAATAGCGTTCAGGCCTGAGTTAGTCGTAGCAAACTCCTGCCACTTTGACGTTGATTGTGAAAGTAATAACATTTAGTTCAAACCCACTCCGCTGTAAACGGCTTAAACCAACTGATTGGCCTCAGGTCACCATGGTTACGCTACTTATGTATCTGACACACCGGCCTGATACGGAATAGGACACGTCTTGATGCTGCAGCTCAAGACATGATGCCTCAGGCAGCTTGTTCATCATGTTCATGATGTTGCACCACGTGGGAGCTCTCTCGCGTGGGGCTTACACCAAAGCATTATAATTTGCGAGTAGACGACACACGGTCAGTGAGTTGGCCGGCACACCGGTCGGCAGCTTGGTCGATGGCCGCTCTTGCTGGTGCCGGTACCAGGACACCATTTCAGGATCGAAGAGCAGCTCCTGCAGGCCTTCGGCGACGGGCCGTGTCAGGAGCGGGGCCGGGCCCCTGACCTGACCTGAAAACTCCTGACACGGGCCGCGTCCCAGGGTCAGGAGTTCTCGCTGCGTAGAGTGAGCCGGGCGGCCACGTCGTCCGGCGCCGTGACCGGCGCTAGGGTCATGGCGCCGGGTGGTCGACCTCCTGAGGCTCACGGACACCCGCGGTCCGACCCGTAGCCGCGGACGTGCGTGGCGGCTCCTGAACTGCAACGCCATTAACGAGTGGAATGCGTTGACGGTGTGGGACGCTTTAATGTCGTTGCCCATCTGCGGGTACAGAGCCAGGCAGGTCTGGAGCCAGCAGCATCCCACCCCATGTCACACGGACCGTTATTGGTGCCGGGTGAACAGCTCTGCCGAACTATCCGGCCGATGCATTTGGAAATGACACCATATGCATCTAAGATAGCCAAAGTGGTGTTCAGTCGTTTTTAATATTCTAGCCAATCCTATGGCATTCAATACCCGACCAAAACGATGCTTGACACTACGCAGGACACAGATCAATGACACAGTAATAATTACTTAATATTCCCTTAAATAACATCCAAAAACATCATCCCTTCTTAAGCTCATACCCGGGTCAGCACTTATAAGCAGCTGTTGGTTGATGCCCGATGCTTACATTCACACTGGTGTCTTACCTCAAGCCTTACCTTTGTTATTTTGATTTGCAAGGTCATGAAAAGGTATCACATCACTGCGCCAGATAAGCCGTCAAAACAAAATGAGCACCTCAAATAAAAAGTAAGCGGCGTGGAGAGCAGAAGTTGACTCCTATTAATCATTGCTAGCGAAATCTTTGGGGTTGTCCGATATTCTATCTTTCAAATCAACCAGATATTTCCTATAATGCCGGTATTTCGCCCTCTACTTATCGAAGCAAAAACAACGCGAGCGTGAGTTTTGATCCCGGTGCCGCGGAGCTAATCACCATGACAACCGGGGTTTCACGGGTTTTCAGACTGTGACACCACCTGCTCTGACCAATCACGGGATAAGAATCGCACCTGAATGTGGCTGACGCATGGCCTGAGAATCCATTGCTAGGACTTGGTTGTTGTATTGTGTGCATAGCTTGTCACCGGCAAATACAGGTCCCAGAAGTGAACGCCAGCTAACCATGTACCTTTGAGTGACACATCACGAAACTGTTTTGGTCACTTGATGATTCAGATGAGGCATGTTAACAGAAACAC
Organism: Pollicipes pollicipes; assembly: GCF_011947565.3. Classification (NCBI taxonomy): domain Eukaryota; kingdom Metazoa; phylum Arthropoda; class Thecostraca; order Pollicipedomorpha; family Pollicipedidae; genus Pollicipes; species Pollicipes pollicipes. The sequence continues at coordinate 26,038,951 of NW_023596805.1, read as the reverse complement.
TGCCTTTCGAGGTGTATGGGCGCTTCATAACCACTGAGCACGTAAGGCCGCTTATCCAGACAAAACCCGTGCCGTTAACTTAGCCGGAACTGAGACGGCTGATGCCTTTTGGCGTGGGGAGAAGGACGATTACTGCGATACTAGCATCTTTCAACCTTTTTTACTATTTTTTCCTTTTTTCCAGCCGTCTGGAGACGTCTTCCTGGACCACCGAGAGGGGGGTAGGGGCAGATGACTGGCTGGTATTGGCGCCGGCCGGCCGGCTGGCGGAGAACTGCGGAAGGCGCGTGTGAGCCCTGCTATGTTTGCACCCGCACTCCACGAGGATTCGGCGAGTCTTCATTCATGTATGAGTAGTCTGCGATGTAGTACTGAACGACGATTTATACGATTCAGGTTTGTAACTAAACAAAGCTGTCATCAACTTGGCAAATCGGCCTTTTGTGGTGGAAAAGCAACGTAACCCGGTGATGGTGTCAACACTTACATTTTCCTTTTATTTTGGACGTTGGATTGCCTGTATGATGCTGTTTTTTTATTCAGAACATGCGTAATGGCTTAGGAGTTGTCATCCTTCTACTCAGCATATTTCTGTTATGAGGTTATAATCTGACGTGATCACCAGCTGGGCTTACAGGTCTCAAAATTTCACAATCGTAATCAGAGCATGACTGAACAAAGCAGGTCAAATCTTATTCGGATTTGTGATGTTGGTACGAAGAAATTGCACCTTTAGTGGTTAAATTGACGGGAAACGACGCCGCATGCAACAGACGAAAGATAGGCCACTTCGTCGCCGCCCCAGCATGTGGCGCCCCCTACGATTCGGGTCGTCGATTGCCCACCCACCGCCACCTGGCGGCTCGGGGTAAGTAATGCTCCGCTGGCCGGCTGCAGTTCCCATCATCTGCACCTCAGCACCTCGGAGGTCACTGGGGTCGCCGGTAGCCCGCCGCCCCGGCGCTGCTGTGGCTGCCGCCGCGAATGCATTGCGGGTGTTGCACTCCTGTGTCCGTGTTGATGTGTTGCATGTGTTGCCATGACGGCCTGTGGCCGTTCCGAACGCAGCATCGACGCCGCCCGGATCAATGCAGGCACCGTGCTGTCCTTTGTGTCCACTGTGCACATGCGGAAAAGCAGCGGGATACGGACACGGTGGCGTGTAATTCCGCTTCGTCGTAATGAAAGAGCACATTGGTCATGCCAGCGCAGCTGTCCAGAATTCGTCGGGCGAGGTTTAACAGGTCACAATGTTGTTCGCTGATGCGTGCCGTCCTAGTCCTGAAGAAAGGAGACAGGCTGGTGTGTCGTATCGCGTTTGGGGTCTTCGGGTTTTGGGTACATCTTAGGAAGAAACTAGACGTTTCACGCCATGTCGGCGTTTCATGTAGTTTTCGTTGAAGTGCCCCCGTTACGTTATTTGGCTGATAATTTGAGGTACTCGCCGTTACTTCGAACGCCCCTGACCACGCCGCTGGTGGCTGACAAACCGGAGATGGTTTGCGAGAGGGGCTGCGCGGCTGCTGAGCGGGGGGGAGGGGGGGGGGGGGGGGCGGGGCGGGGGAGATCTGTCTACATCCGGCGCGCGGGGTGCAGGCAGCTTCCCGCCAAGTCGTGAAGAGAGGAGCTCTTGTCGAAATACCGTTACCATGGATACTGACTTGGAGTCAGAGTTGGAGCGCTGGGTGAGACTGAAGAGAAAACAAATTACAGCAAATGTTGATGTATCGTACCGCCAAACGTCGCGAAAAATACGCATCCATGTCGCTTTCACGAGAAAGTGGACGTCTTTCGCAACTTTTCGACAGAAACAATGGTGATGAACGGTTCCGTGAGTTTCCATCCGCCAGAAAACAATGTCTATCTATGTCCGCGTGCAAGTAGGCTCAAAGTCACCCCTAAATGGCCATATTCCGGCTGAACACAACTTCGTTACCCTGTGCATGGGTGAAATGGAGATAGGACGAACGAGCCAGGCGACCGGCTCGTGACATCTCTGTTCCGGGGCAAGGCGCCCTCTGACCGAAGAGGAGGCGCGGCGTACACGCAGTGCCGGTGCAGACACCAGAAATGCAACCGGCGACAAGGACGGTGGACGAGAGAAGAGGTAGTGAAGTCGCGTCGCTTCCGCTGCGTCAGAGAGGACCGTGTCACCACCGCGTCACCGTGGTGGGAGGCGCGGCGTCGCAGGGTTACGCGGCGTGCTGGCTCTCGCTGTGCGGCAGGTGCCTTGTCGTCCGCTCTACAACGGAAGGCTGTACTGGGGAGGGCTGGCCAGATACTTCTTGATGCCGTCCAGGGCCAGCACCTTGTTCTTCTGGCCGGCCAGCTTGGGGAACTTGGCCAATAAGTCGGGCCGGGCCTCCTCCAGGCGGGAGAGCCAGTGGCCCACAAACACGTCCTGCCACATCGCCTGAAACAGTCACAAACAAGGTCACGTTTCCGGGTCAATGTTTGCAGGGTAAAGGTCAATGGTACTGATGAAATTCACAGGGTACGGGTCAAGCTCACAGGTGATAGGCTGCAGGTGATAGGCGGCGGGCGATGGACACATACGATGGTTAAAGCCATTGGCGCTACCATGTCATGATGAAGGTTAAGATAAAGGTTTCATTGCGGCTTTCCGCAGGTCCAAAAGAAATGCCAGAATTAGAGGAATTAAAGTGTCCGTTAGTTAAGTCGAATGTCAGTTAGCGTGTAAGTCGTATGTAGTTCGCTATCTAACTGAGGTACGCACATATGGTGCCGCGCGACAAGCAAATGCCCCTTGCAATGATGCACATACATCTAGCGACACTCATGCCGAATCAGAAGCTAATGACGTTCCCCTTACTGATGACGGCTGCTGGGCGTGAGACACAGAAGTCATCATTAATTACCTTGTCGTCAGCGAGGAATGCTCCGCTCATCCGCGACTCCCAGACGTTCAACACCTTCGGCAGGTATTCCTCGAACAGCGACTTCTCTGTGGACGCTTTCTTCTCAGCATCCTTCTCGAACCTGCAGCCGAAACGCAGCGTCATGCAGCCGACAAAACTGATGACTTGGTGAACCTGACTGTTCACGAGGCAGCTCAGCAGGTAACTCGGCGAACCTGACTGCTCGTGTGGCAGCTCCGTTCTCTCCGAGACTTCTCTGGTACACACTCAACTAGCAGCAGCGCGCAGCAGCAGGAGATCCTCACACGACTCGGACACATAACAGTTGTCGCAAGGCGTGTACACCAGGCCTCGGTCTCTGCAACACCCTTCCCCAGTAAGCCCTTCTCTTCTTCCAGAAGAACACGATACAGAACAGGGATAACGCCGATGCGGGCCCGGCTACAGGTCTTTTTGGATGGCTGCTAAATATCCGGTGTCCGGGGCCCAGACCACCCTGTAACACGGGTAAGGAAGAGCACAGACGACGGGCTTACACTGTATCGAAGAACTTGGAGACCACCTCGGCCATGGTGTCGGCCGCCTCGTCCCCGAGGGCGTTCTTGAGCGCATCTTTGGAGACGAGTCCGCCGAGGGTGCCGGCGTACCGCGCTATGGCCAGGGTCTGACACAGCGGCTGGCCGTCCACCATCAGGATTGGCACGCTGCCGTATGGTGTGTCTGCAACCAGACAACCGCAACCGTCAACACCGCCAGACTCGTCGTAGTGCCGCACGGTGTGCCCGCAACCAGACAACCGCAACCGTCAACACCGCCAGACTCGTTGTAGTGCCGCACGGTGTGCCCGCAACCAGACAACCGCAACCGTCAACACCGCCAGACTCGTTGTAGTGTCGTACGGTGTGCCCGCAACCAGACAACCGCAACCGTCAACACCGCCAGACTCGCTATAGTGCCGCACGGTGTGTCTGCAACCAGACAACCGCAACCGTCAACACCGCCAGACTCGTTATAGTGCCGCATGGTGTGTCTGCAACCAAACAACCGCAGCTGTCCCACTGAAGACAACCACAACAGTCTGGACCGCTGGAAACACTGTCGGTGTCGGGACATACCGCCTACTGAAGACAACCACGGCTGTCCAGCTGAAGACAACCACAACAGTCTAGACCGCTGGAAACACTGTCGGTGTCGGGACATACCGCCTACTGAAGACAACCACGGCTGTCCAGCTGAAGACAACCACAACAGTCTAGATCACTGCAAACCCTGTCAGTATCGGGACACACAGCTTACTGAAGACAACCGCAGCTGTCCCACTGAAGACAGTCACAGCAGTCTGGGCCACTGGCAACACTGTCAGTGTCGGGACATACAGTCTACCGCGCGATCATTTACTACCGTCATTCCAACCACCCAACCACAATCACGCGCACAACCAAACCATCGTCAGAACGTGAGTCCCGTCATTCGGCGTGCCGGCAGACAACCATAGCTGTTTAGAGTTAAAAGGCTAAAGCTGTTTGAACGTTTGGTGTGTCAGACCAGACTGACCTTGAAAGCTTATTTTTTACATATTTCTTTAAAATTCCCCTTAACTAAAGACCAATGGCGCAGCCGTCCAGAAGTTCACAAAAACTGCGGTGAACGCGACTATAACAACCGCACAGCATTTCATTCCAAAACAACCGCCATGCATAAGCCGAGACGGCGCGGCCACCTAGCCACGTGTGAGACGGCAGAAAATTACAGTTGCCGCTGTACTGGACCAACGAGCCCTGTATTCGGGCGGAGTGGGAATAGTCCGAAACTTCGAACCCTCACCGCTCTAAGGTAGAGCATGCCATCTTAATGTTCCCAGACGCGAAAGCATCTCACAGACTTCGAGGACCATCATCCACTATGAGCATCGGATCAGGCCATCACAGCGCCACTCCAGGTGGGCTGTGAGCAGATTTGGGCTGAGCCAGGCCTCCGCACGCGGCCTTGACGTGGCTGATAACGCTAACTGCCTACTCTGCGACGCGACGCCAGCACTGTGTCAACGGGCGCGCACTCTTGTTAATAGTCGCACAAACGCTGATACGCGTCCGCGCGGCTTAGACGATACCTTCCCTTATCAGGTGCCCCTCACGGTCAGGCCATGCGTTATCGATTTCTAGCTAGATCACCGCGTGAAACTTCGTCATGCATTGAAGCCCATGCGCTACCTACTGAATTCACTTTTGTTCAGCTCCTTTAATGTTTCCATCGATCGTGCCGTACTATGACATGCATGGCTCACTCCTAACACCATATTTCTCGCGCAGCGCGTGAAAATGCCTCCGCCCCCCCCCCCCCAGCTGCGCCGGAGAGAGCTGCACTGCTAGAGTACGGACAATAGCGTACACGTGATGGGCCAGCGCACGGAAGAGCTGATCTCAATGAAGTCGAACCACGATTTCCTGCATGCGTGGCAGGCATGCAGGAAATCGTGGGCTCTAACAGTTGCGATGGACAGGTCTCTCGATCACTATGTCGTTTTCGTGCGAATAAGATGAGCTGTGTTGCAATAATTCGCAACGTGGCAGAGCAGCCTTGTCCTTTACACCTAGAAAACCGCGGGCAAATACGGTATAACGCATTCCACAGTACAGGCATGCCCGCATTTTCAGCAGGCACAAGTCTAGCGGCGCGTGTGCTGACAGGCGGGACAGTCTGGGTCGCCCCCGCAGGCTAGGTGACAGTCTGGGTCGCTCCCGCAGGCTAGGTGACAGTCTGGGTCACTACCGAAGGCTAGGTGACAGTCTGGGTCACTACCGAAGGCTAGGTGACAGTCTGGGTCACTACCGAAGGCTAGGTGACAGTCTGTGTCGCTGCCGCAGGCTAGGTGACAGTCTGTGCCGCTGCCGCAGGCTAGGTGACAGTCTGGGTCACTACCGAAGGCTAGGTGACAGTCTGTGTCGCTGCCAAAGGCTAGGTGACAGTCTGGGTCGCTCGCGCAGGCTAGGTGACGGTCTGGGTCACTACCGAAGGCTAGGTGACAGTCTGGGTCACTACCGAAGGCTAGGTGACAGTCTGTGTCACTACCAAAGGCTAGGTGACAGTCTGGGTCGCTTCCGCAGGCTAGGTGACAGTCTGGGTCGCTCCCGCAGGCTAGGTGACAGTCTGTGTCGCTCCCGCTGGCTAGGGGACAGTCTGTGTGACCTCTATCGGGCACAGATATGTGACCAGCAATGACCTCTATCAGGGTCAGAGCCCACTCATTCCCGGGTATTCAGAAATTCGATAATAACTTGCGAACCACTTCACACACGACTCACCAAACAGCTTGCGTTCAGTGGTTTGGAACAGATTACCCAGATGAAAAACTCGCGCTGCGAAACACGGCATACCAACCGCCGGGCACAATAGCGGCCGGCTGCTTTCATTCCGCCTGTCGGACGAATGGCGAACGCATGCATAAACAGGTCAACCGGCAGTTACCACGCGCGACCTGGCGGCCGGCAGCGGCCGCTTCACTTGGGAGCGTTCCCGGCCCGCGCTTCCGGGTCGTCGAACCCGCCGACGCCGCCTCATGGCCGCCGGCTAACAGACAGGCGCACGCGCAGACAGACGGACAAAAACGCGGCGGCCGGCGTGTGGGCCGAGCGGACCACGCGGCGGCCGCACCTCCTGGAGGCGCGGACCACGCGGCGGCTGCGGCTCCCGGAGGGACGGACCACGCGGCGGCCGCAGCCCCGGAGGGACGGCCCATGCGGAGGCCGCGGCCCCGGAGGCACGGACCACGCGGCGGCCGCAGCCCCGGAGGGACGGACCACGCGGCGGCCGCAGCCCCGGAGGGACGGACCACGCGGCGGCCGCGCCCCCGGAAAAGCGCACCGTCGAACGACAGGCGATAGTACACCTTCCACTATGGATGGTCAGTGAGATCGCATGGGGCACTCGGTCACGTATTATGAGCTGGATGCGGACGGGTCACGTGGTGCATCTTTGCCAGTTCGGTGTTTTGTGACGTCATGACGGCTAGTAGCCCCGCTGCTGGATAATACGCACGATGGTGATAAACGTTATGGGGCGCGTGGACTACTGCGGTCATTTTATGCTTGATAACGCTTGTGGGGAAAAAAAAACATCAAATGTCGAAGAAAATGCACGATGACTCATCTTCATCACGTAGCCTCACTTGTTACATGTTTGGTACCAACGGCTAAATTTCAAGGTAATGAAGCCATCGTTATTCTCCACCATGTATCACGATGCATGCCCCACTGACATGCGCCACGACTAACCATCCTTGCGGAACTTGACTTCTTACAGGCAAGGCAACTATGGCTAAATTTCGAGGCAATGACACTAATGTGTATGCTACCACTGGTCCACGTGTGCAGCCACGCGTGACACGCTATTCTAAAGACGCGAATATCGAACACATCTCGAGCACGCAGCCGCGTTTCGATGGCCCCGTATCACCATTCTTTATCTCTAGCTCCCGTCCGTACCAGCGTCATTGCCATGACAACGTTTAAACGAATCGCACGCAGCCAGCCGTCTTGGCTGTCCCGTGCCGTTACGTAACGCGGCAGTCCGTTGCGTTCTCCGCCCATCCTGATACGGCAATAGCGGCCGCTGTCCCCCGCTGGCTGGCGCGGACTGTCTGTCACGGCACCTCACCGTGACTCGAGACTTTCACATCACGGGTCAGCCCGCCAGGCGATGACCCGCGTGAAAGCGACTTCCAGCAGCGGGCCGCTCGCCGCCGCATAAAGCCAGCCTGCGTGTGCTCGAGCCGGCCCCGCGGCACGCACGCACGCAGAGATGAGCCCGCACGTCCGCACGCACGTCCGCACGCACGCACACACGCACGCACCGCATGGCAACAACGAACTATGGGCAAACACATGGCGAAACAGCAATTCCAGTGGCGCCAGCGGCGTCAAGTTGAATAGATTTATAGCAGTTTCCCTCTCACCATGGCGCCATCAATATTGCGGCGCTTTCCCAACGTTGGGAGGAGTGCGGACGGGAGGCGCTTTCACCAACGCCGACATGCCGCGCATCTGGCACTGCCGTCACCCTCAGTAAGGGAGGCCGCGCCGGGCATGCGAAGGACGGTGGCAATCAGCCTATGCGCCGGCTGTTGTGTCGCGGCTGTATTTCATCATCCCGTCACTATTTTGCTATTTAATGGATTTGTTACGCAAAAATTTGCTTCGAAATTTGATTTTCGTAGAATGGACAGAGAATTTTGATTAACGCCAGTTGTAACACCAACAGATAGCGAACGGCGGAAATATGGTCACAATTTTACTTTGTTTTCGACCATAACACAGCGGTTCATAGCATTGTCACAAATCATGAATCATTATAACCAACAAGCGAGAGCTCACAACGCCGCCATGACTGGTACGAATTACGATCACGTAAGGCCCATCTTGAGATCACGACATTGCAACATTATCACCGCAGCATTAATGGCAAATCACAGCAAAAAGACACAGAAACTGCGAGAATGCTCGACAGTTTACACCGTATTACATGAAACACTGACTTTTTGGTTAGTCCAATTTGTACGCAAGTTGTTCAGTGCATTAGCGAGGAATAGCATTCACATGGATAAGACAGTAGTATGAGCCTTATTCCTCGGAGAACACGGGGAGACTGGAGATGGCGTTAGGTTAAGCAAACTATGTCTCCATTCTCCTGGTTTTCTCCGAGAAATAAGGCTAACACTACCGTCTTATCCAAGTCCAATGTTTGCAGTCGCACTCACTTGGCTTGCGGGCAGGCCAGGCGTCGAAGCCGAACGTCTCCTGCTCGAAGGGTACGTTACCGGCGGCCAGGATCCAGCGCAACGGCTCGGCCCGACCCTTTCCATCAAAGTAGATCAGCTTGAGAGCCGGCATCTTCGGTCTGCAACACAGCCGGTGCCGGCGGTCATCACAGGGCGACGCATCGACGCGTCAAGCCTACAGCCGGGTAGACAGTGCTCCAGTCTCAGACGCGGATCCCAGATCGCGCGGAGCTTGAGGTGAGCCAGCTCGGATCCGAGGTTCAGCGGACCACTCTGTAATACCCATACGGGGAGTGTAGCTGGTCTCATATTCCGCGCTGTTTCAGACTCGGGAGCAGGGAAGCTGGCCGCCGTCTGCTCTGGTGGATCCGCAAAGGAGCGCGACTAATCGCCAATTCCGCAAAGCGAATCCCCCACACAGAAATATCAAAGACCCGTGTCTGCGCCCGTCCTTTCAAGCGCACGTCCGTCCACGGCGCGCGCACACAGTGAAGCGGATATTCTGTAGTCCGCGTTTTCAGTACGCTAACGATGACGCACAGTCTCCACCAAGGCCGCGCGACGTGGAAACGCCACCACAAAGCGGCCCTCCAGAGCCGCCCACCGTGCCGCCCCGCCGCCGATAGTCTGACGGCACGGGTGGAGCTGAACAGCAGACCTTGGACGGGGACAGGACACCTGTGACGGGCCGGCTTGTGCGATCACGGTCAATGACCTGCCACCGCCGCAGCACAGGTGTCCACCGGGGGGGGGGGGGAGGGGGCGAGTCTGGAGGTGGGCAGGTCATGCCTATAGCTCATTTCATAGCAGTCTTGCTCTTTCATGGGACGCCCGCAGTTCTTCGTCATTGCTGACTGCCAACTTAACTCCGACATGACATGACGCGGTGAATTGTAAGGTATCACGCAAGGAAAGAAATTACATTTCAAAAGAGAAAAGACAAAGGCGATACCGAAGGTCCAAACAGACCCACGTGGGGTCACAACCTCAATCACGAACCCGTCGAGTCGACAACTTCTCAATGGCTCGCGTCCTGTAGAGTCACGCACAACGAACAATGACAATACGACGTTGCCATTACAAACGTGTCTCGCAAAGAAACCGAATTATATGAACGCTAATTGCTCATCGCCGGGTAAACTATCTACCGTATTTCCGGGGCGGCCAGAACCTCGCAGAAATAGAGCGACCTCTTCGCCCATTCTTCCGGCGACACCAGGCCACAGCCCGTCGCTATCGCCCTGCCGCCGTGCCGACCGTCAGCCTCCACAGGTTCGGCGTCGATTCCGATCTCCGTGTCCGGTCAAGCCGACTCCGATTGGCATGTCCGGTGGAGGCGGGCGCGCCCGTCGCGCGCGCGGCCCGATGCTGGTCTGACTGACGTCACCGGCGATGGGTCCGACGCCGGAAGACGCAGGCCCGCGCTGGCCGGAATGGGCCGATGGCGTGCCGGACAAAAAGGCCTGATCGCTCTCCTATCGCCCTCGATCGCTTCTGTCATCTAGAGGAGCTGCGTTCATTAGATAATTGGCCTGTCGTTAACTGTCGATCGCTGCTGAAGCCCAGACAATACAGCACTGGCAACGGACCCTAACTACGTGATATTTGCTGTCTACACGATAGCTATTAGGCTTTACAGATAACCGCCCACTTAGGCAGCTTTTATTGTTGACAGCGAACATACCGCAGGAATGTCGAATATTAACGTCGGAGAAAGGGCGCCTGGACTGCCCGAATACCACGCCGGCTGCACCGATACTCGCCCGTCCCGATACAGTGCAACGCCGCGGCAAAGCACCCTTTTATAGGGCCTTGCTGCACCCGAACACAGCATTATCGACCGACCAGCGAGCGCGGACGACCAGCACGGACGCAGCCGGCCGAGCGAGCACGCCTGTTACCGGCGGCCGGTTGAGAACGGCAGCCAGGCATGGCGACCCCCCGACTTGTCGACCTGCGACGCGGTGTGATCTTCCAACCGCGGCAAAAGCCGCTGGTACTAAATCGGTGGGCACTGAACTTTTGGGGGCCAGCACTTAAATGGCACCGACGATGATTTACCAGTAAAAGGAAATATCGTTCTTTCATGAATGAATTTATATCAGGCAACAGGGTTTTGGGAGCCATTTTTCCTCGGATTAGGCCGGTATCATGCACCTATACTCGATATGTGCACCGATGGCGGCGTCCGCGCCCGTGATTCAGCTGCACACAGACGGGCAGCAGCCACGGGAGTGGGGTCGGCACAAAAATATCTCGCCCCTCCCCGTCACGTCTGGTCGACAGCCGCAGCTCCCGGCGTGCGCGCGGCACGGCACGTCACGTCGCGCAGCGTCTCGCCATAGCCACGTGACGGCAACAGATGGCAGGACAGACCGGCGCGACCAGCACTGCCGGCTCCGTCTCAGTGGAGAATTCATCAACGTATACCGAGCTCCAGTCTGCAAATACTGGCGACGAATAAAAACGGTCTGCCTCAGACTGGTGGGACGCTGCCGCTAGTTGTCTTCAGATGGTGTCTTTCCACACGAAGTTCAGAACATTAGGAAGGCTATGGCAGACCAGCAACCATCCCAATACGGCTGCCAGGACAGAGATCGCGGAAGCCGAAAACCGTAGTGTCTCCGTCTATCCGAACCATCCACCGTACCGCGCCGCACCAATTGGCATATCTTGAGCAGCCGCTAAGGCGGAATGTGGTTCGAGATGTCAGGTGGGCCGAGGGAGGGGGGGGGGAAGAAGCCCTCTGCAACCCTCCGCTGTCGCGAGTATGAGTCGTGAGCGGGCGCTCGCTGTGAACGACGGAGCGTCACCAGCGTTCGCTGTGAACGACCAAGCGTCACCAGCCTTTGCTGTGAACGACCAAGCGTCACCAGCCTTCTCGCTGTGAACGACCAAGCGTCACCAGCCTTCTCGCTGTGAACGACGGAACGTCACCAGCCTTCTCGCTGTGAACGACGGAGCGTCACCAGCCTTCGCTGTGAACGACGGAGCGTCACCAGCCTTCGCTGTGAACGACCAAGCGTCACCAGCCTTCGCTGTGAACGAAGGAGCGTCACCAGCCTTCGCTGTGAACGACCAAGCGTCACCAGCCTTCGCTGTGAACGACCAAGCGTCACCAGCCTTTGCTGTGAACGACGGAGCGTCGCCAGCCTTCGCTGTGAACGACGGAGCGTCACCAACCTTCGATAGCTGTCAGCGAGCCGCTGCTCAGATTTCCCTACTGAAGCTCAGGGGGACGAAGATCTGCCTGACCATGTCATCAACATGGCAGCATCGTCGCCACCGTTAGAGGCGCCGTGAACGTCCCGGGTGACTTAGCATGCGCCGCCTCACCGGCCCACTGCAGCGTCGCCCATCCGCCACTGACGACCTGTGGCTCGCTGACACTGCAGACCACCGGATATCCTGAATATTGACGTGCGAGAACATCTCATTTCCACTTCGAGAACATCTCAAGAACATCTCATTTCGTGCAGCATTGTGACAACAAATCGAGGGAACGCAGGTTAAGGTGGCACGTGTTTTACGACTACATTAAATAACAGCGCCGCCTGGCATCGATCCGTTGAGAAATCAAGCCAACTCAATACTAGGTAACGCGCTCCGGGCCACTTAACACAAGGCAATGAGTACGAAGTGCGGTGGCTGAGGAATGAGGTATATGTTGTTTCTCTATCTGACAACGTTATCCCAAACCCCACCCGGTCACTGGCATTTCCTCATTAGTTTATAATTTCGCCATTCCAGAATTAATAGGAAACATCTCCCTTCCCTTGATCCGGAAATTTAATTAATGCCACCTCGTTTCTTAACAAAGCACCCCAGCACTTTCGTCGAAAAAACCGTGGATTTACGTAATACATCACGGCCATGGGCCCAATGACATCACGTTCACGAACATCTTGTTCCACATGACAACTGAATCATTCCAGTAAATTGGAAAGCATTTTAAGTTGCTCAGCATCATACCACCCGGCGCCGGACTGTTACACCGGCTCACACATACGCAAACAAAAATAGCGCATAAAGACCTTAATGTAATCCGAAATCATTGCCCACGTGATTGCTCTGACCAGCGCGAATGTTGAAAGCGAGGTAACGGAAGGTAACAGGGCAGCCACGTTATTTCCGGCAAGCATCTAACATTAACCATGCGGTGCTGCAAGGAAGAGACAATGGGAAGACCGTCTTCCCAATCGGGTTTTCATAGCGAACCCACCGACAACGGGCGATGAAAGCGATCAAATACGCAATAACCAAGGAAGTAACGATGGGAAGACCGTCTTCCCAATCGGATCTTCATAGCAAACCCGCCGACAACAGACATCGAAAGCGATCAAATACGCAATAACCAAGGAAGAAACAGTGGGAAGACTGTCTTCCCAATCAGATCTTCATAGCGAACCCGCCGACAACAGACGATGAAAGCGACCAAATACGCAATAACCAAGGAAGAAACAGTGGGAAGATCGTCTTCCCAATCGGGCCTTCATAGCAAACCCGCCGACAACAGACCATGAAAGCGATCAAATACTCAATAACCACATCACCGTAACCGTCCTCTCAAGATAAATATGCTGTAGCCCCGGGGAAGCGTGCGTATAACTTACGTCGGGTTCTGTTCCTTGGCCACGCGACCCTCCTTCGACGCTCTTCCGACCACACTGCCCATCTGTGCGCCCGCTCCGTCCGTTTCTATGCGCTCAGATAGAGGCTACGACCGGCCGAACCTCGGCAGCCCAGGAACGTCGGCACCATCTGCGCGCGCAGAACCGCCGCAGGGCATGATGGCAGACGCCGCCGGAGCTCCGCTTACGCGCGAAGCCGCCTCGTCATGTAGCCGCCGGCGAAGCCCCGCTGAGTCACGATGATGATTGGCGGAAGGTGCTGGAAGGAGACGCTCGTCAGCGCTCTGATGGGAGTGCTCGCGGCCGGTGATTTGGGCCGAGAAGGTGCACGATTGTCGCGAGTCACGGTGACGTCACCCATTGACCGACGTGCACGGGGGTGAAACGAGCCACCTTTCCCAAACGCAGGCCTGCGCCCGGGCTTCGCACGTGGTGATGGGAGCGGTATGCTAATGTCAGACTGTTATGCCTGCCGAACCAAGGCCAACGGAAAAACACGTTGGAGGCCATACTCACCCGACCCGTAAATACAAGAGCACCCACAAACGCACGCCCCACCCCGCCTACATGCAAGGTTGAGGGAGCCGATGCACGCACATCACAATACTGTGGGTAACTCGTGGGTAAGCAGCGCAGGGCGGGTTTCATGATTCCCGATGTACCTCGCCGTACATCCATGCCACCGGCGCTTCATTACCGCCCTGTGTAATGAAGGGCGCCGTTGCATGACGCGTAGCCATTGGGTGGTGGTGTTCTCATACGAAGTCAAAATCGCAACATAGCATTGTAAGAAACAAAACATGTCGAGTACGGGACAGTGCGCGACTAACAACAAAGCCGCAGCAACGAGCTGAACGGTAATCGAGCCCCCCATCAGCCGAGTCACCCCCGATCATTCATAAACATCGAGTCACCCCCAGAAATCCCTGAAAGAGCCCGCCAAGTGCTGAAAAAACCGTTCAATGCAAAACCAGGTTTTTGTCGAGGTTGTTTGTTCGACACAACTGCAGCGTCGTCACATGTCAGCATCTTTGCACTAGGCCAGCACCCAGCACACAGTGGAGCGGGCGAATGAGGGAAGCCTTCAAAGAGAGGTCTGGCACCTTTGTTTGCACTCCTCACTCCAGTTAAAGATCAGGCGCGTCCAGCTTGGTCGGTTACACCACTCGTCCCGAAATGCTTCCGAATAGCTCGGAGCTTTGATTTGGGGTAGCCGCTCAGACGAGAGGTATGCCTTTGAACAGTGGCAGGGGGGGGGGGCGGGAGGTGTCTCCACCGCTACACCTGACCGCGAGGGAGGCGTCTCCACCACTAGACCTGACCGTGAGGGAGGCGCCTCCACCGCTACACCTGGCCGTGAGGGAGGTGTCTCCACCGCCACACCTGATCGTGAGGGTGGCATCTCCACCGCCACACCTGATCGTGAGGGTGGCGTCTCCACCGCCACACCTGATCGTGAGGGTGGCATCTCCACCGCCACACCTGATCGTGAGGGTGGCGTCTCCACCGCCACACCTGATCGTGAGGGTGGCATCTCCACCGCCACACCTGATCGTGAGGGAGGCGTCTCCAGCGCTGCACCTGACCGTGAGGGAGGCGTCTCCACCGCCACACCTGACCGTGAGTGACTGCCACACCGCCCGCCCGACCGCCACAGCTGTCCGCAGATAGCCTTCGCCTCCGTATGGGAGGCCTCTGAGACCTTTCTGCCCTTTCAGAGATGGTACAGATGCGGCGGTTTCGTGCTCTGATTCACTGCTATAAACTAAAGATGGGAGCCGAGGGCGCGGAGTTCAAAGACGCTGAGAATGCGCAGCGGACGATGAGTGCCCATCGCTTTGTGTGCTGTGTGCGACACGTGCAGGGGCCGCGAGATGTGTCGCTGCACTTAGCCGTGGAAAAGGACACAACCGAAGACTCGGCCAGGAGAATTATCAACCGCTCTGATTTAAGAGGTGGTACCGAAGGTGAGATAGTGGACGGACTGTCTGAATTTGGTGGTGGCTCATTTTGGTCACCGCTCACCATACGTCTTGGGGATAGTCGATATAACCGCACGTTTGTTCGTGACAGACACTGTGAGGGATTACTACAGCAGTCACACTGCCTTGTAAACACATAGACTAAGGTCCGTTTTACTCTGCCATCGAGACAGCCGTGGGCACTGGACCCCAGCTCATCAAATCCACAGTTGGTAAACCATTTCTGGTGGCAAGTCTCAGACGACCGCTTAGGGTGCTGCTACTTCACGACGTAGTTGTGTTATCGGGTGGAATCTTCACCCGGAGCCAGACCTTAGCACTAAAATTTTAAAAACACTCAACAGGTTGTTTTCTAGATACGTATGAAGTTTGCCCTGAAATCTTCATGCGCACCTGCCCTGCCCTGGCAGATAAGTCTCCATCGGTAGACCTTACCACCGTACGGCGTAGATCCGCGAGAAGTTTGTGGTCTTGGGTGGTGTAGAACATACTTCTCCTAGAAGATGTAAGGTCATAGACAAGCAAAACTTTACCCATATCTTTCAAATAAGATGGAACAAAAAGCTTAGCGTTCATTTGGCAAGTGCAGATCTGGGCGGCATGGCCCTAAAAGAAGCCCTGCGGTGTGCGGTAGGCTCCGAGGTCTCTGATGGTCTCTGATGATCAGGCTCTGAGGTCTCTGATGGTCTCTGGTGATCAGGCTCTGAGGTCTCTGATGGTCTTTGGTGATCAGGCTCTGAGGTCTCTGATGGCCTCTGATGATCAGGCTCTGAGGTCTCTGATGGTCTCTGATGGTCAGGCTCTGAGGTCTCTGAGGTCTCTGATGATCAGGCTCTGATGTCTCTGAGGTCTCTGATGATCAGGCTCTGAGGTCTCTGATGATCTCTGATGGTCAGGCTCTGAGGTCTCTGATGGTCTCTGATGATCAGGCTCTGAGGTCTCTGATGGTCTCTGATGGTCAGGCTCTGAGGTCTCTGATGGTCTCTGATGGTCAGGCTCTGAGGTCTCTGATGGTCTCTGATGGTCAGGCTCTGAGGTCTCTGATGGTCTCTGATGATCAGGCTCTGAGGTCTCTGATGGTCTCTGATGGTCAGGCTCTGGGGTCTCTGATGGTCTCTGATGGTCAGGCTCTGAGGTCTCTGATGGTCTCTGATGGTCAGGCTCTGAGGTCTCCCGATGACACGATGCCGTTGCAGCCGGTACATAAACTCAGGTGACACCTATCGCGCGGAAAGGGTGGTGATGACGACGCTGCAGGCAGAGGCGGATTCGAAAAATCACCGAAGAGGGTCATCAAAAGTCACGCTGGATCTGACCCGATAGAGATATTAGCTTTCCCATGCCGGCACTACTAGAGAAGGACAAAGGTTGGTGCATAATCCGAAATGCACGACGATACGACACATAGGGAAACCCATGGCTGGTCACCATGACTATCATAATGGACGTAACTGATTGATCCTGAGGCATTCTTGCTACATCGTTATATATATATATATATATATATATATATATATATATATATATATATATATATGTATACCTTTTCATCATTTCACGTTCGCAGTACTTTAAGATTTGGTTCCTCGGGATGAAATCGGCAGGCAGAAAATGACGTATTGGTGTATATGGCATAGCCAACACATTTTCAAAGTAAGCGTGCCGGATGTATTTATACCCGTAAACTATAGGTCTCGCCCCGTTGATGCCATTGTCTGTGCATTCCATATTGGTATCATGGGTCGCCATGATCTTGCAATTCCTGCTAGATCCGACGCCAGCGGTTGGGTCCCAATCAATGCATTTTTATCCTGAAGCAGACTCAAAAGGTCACTCATGATCGTTTGGGTATTAATGAAGGGACCATTTGCTCGGAGCGATATGAAGATTCATACATATGGGAAAATTGTGATTGGCATCATGTTAGCTCGAAATGTAATGACATTTTATTCCGATCTTTTTTATTAAAGGAAACACGGCGCACGTCGTCGCACACTCCTTTATGGAGCCACAGCGAATGCAGAGGCCATGTTAGCATCCAGGGGCCGTGGCACGACCGGGGTTCGAACTCGGGCCTCCCAAGTGGGATCCGAAGGTCATTACGGTCATTACGCCCCTTCGGCCACTACATCCATTCGGCGGCCTTACATGACGCCCTAACCACTCTGCTATTACGCCCCCTTGCCTTACCATTAGCATCAACGAGAAGCCCATATTTGTACTCAGCTTGTTCTGCGGCCTGTGCCGGACCACGCCACCCCGTGATGAGTTAGCACATCGTTCAAAGATCCGGGAATAACGTGACAAGTCAGCTGGGCCCAGAGGTTGATCTCGGACGCTTTTTATAGCGCAGTCTGGCATGCGTCCCATCTCTGGCGGCTGAGTGGTTTGTTTGTCCACGAGACCATGTCGGGGTAGGACAGCGTCTCCCAGCTCAGCTCCGGAACGACAAACACGCAGATGAGGTGGGAGCTTCGCTTCCTAGCAGCAGGAAGCTGGCTTCTTTCCTTCATCTGTTATTGTCAGCTGTCGTTGCCAACGCCACGTCTTCGCGTTGCGCAAAACGAGGGTTGTTTTTCGCGGTCTTACAAGCCACGTGAGCTGTGGCATCAGCAGCCACAGGAGCTGCGGCATCAGCAGCCCTGCGTTGTGGAACGAAGAACAACACCATTGGAAAACTTCAACGCGTTTGATGCCGAGCCACAGGGGGCCGTCAACCTAGCGTAAGACCGTGATCAGCTACTTCATGTCACCGCTTGGGTGCCCCGTTTTGGTATGCATCGCGAGGATCGGCACGACCAGTCAGCCAGCGGTAGTGGTTGACGAGCCCCCAATTTTGTTCAGTGTTCATGACGGTGTTCATCCTGGGCTGACCACTATAGCCTGACAGTACGATAGTGATACAACAGGCTGCCGTTACTGACAGTTACGTCATAGCACCCTGATACATTTTTGAGCCAAGTGCCGGCAAGGACGCCCATCGCCGCAGAGACTCCATGTCTTTGATGATAACATTGGGACAAAATGTTTCAGCTTAAAAGCTGGCGACAACATGTAATCACCGTTTTCACACTCGACGTGCTGCGACGAAAACACTTAGCCCGTCGGACCCCGCGCGTTCGCCTGCAGCTGCGCCGCGCGGACGGCGGCGTGTCGGAGACGGACTGGACACCGGACACAGGAGCTGAGACTTCAGCCCTATGGCTTCGCAGTGCGGAAGAGATGGGCCTGCGTGGTGAGGACCTTCAGCCGCCAGTCACCCGTCTGCTGAACGCCGACAACCGGGAAATGGAGTGCGTCGGCACCGGCGGCGTCACACTGCAGCTGGGTGACGTCATCAGGACAGTGGATGTGTCCGAGATTCGCGGTCTGCACAGCCCTCTGCTGTCCTGGCACGACTGCATGGAGCTCGGCATACTCCCTCCGAGCTTCCCGGCGCAGACTTGACAGGTCAGCAGCGGCCCGCCGCGCCGGCCGACGCCGGATCAGCATGTCACCGCTGTGTCACCGCCCGTGGCGCGCTCTCCGCCGGCCGCCGGGTACCGACGCCCCGGGACCACGTCTGTCCCGGACAGCGGCGCGGCCAGCTTCAGCGTTACCGGTGCTGGGGCAGGGCCGACGGTGTCAGTGGCGGCGGCGCACGGCGCCGCGCAAGAGGCCATGTCGAAGCAGCGAGAAGCCGGCTCGTCCTCAGACAGAGAAATGGAACCGCCCATAACACGGTCGGAGCGCCTCGCTGGGACCGGTGGCGCCGCCCCGACACGGCAGAGAACCGGCGGCGACGCCCCAGAACAGCAGAACACCGGTGGCGCCCTCTCGGCACAGCAACGGAAACATCAGTTTGAAGCACTGAAGGCTGAGTTTCCCCGCGTCTTCGACGTCCAGTCACCTCTGCGGAATATCGTGGGAGAGCCGATGCGAACCGAGCTGAAAGATGACGCCGTCCCCCATGCGGCATCGACAGCGAGGAACATTCCGTTCTGCTGGAGACAGAATGTCAGAAAGAAGCTGGACGACTTCCTCAGCAAGACCATCATAGAGCCCGTCGAGCACCCCACGCCGTGGTGTCACCCCAATCGTCCCGGTGGCGAAGCGGTCGCCAGATGGTGCAGCGTCAGGCTGCCGCCTCACGGCCGATTTTACGAAGCTGAATCGACTCGTGAAGAAGCCGTCCCCCCAGTCCGCTCGCTGCAGGACGCGGTGGCGGCAATCACGCCTGGCGCGGCCGTCTTCACCAAGCTGGACGGCAAGGCCGGCTACCACCAGGTCCCAATCAGAGAGGAGGATCAAGATCTGAATTGCTTCATCACGCCGTGAGGCAGGTTCAGGTACAAGAGGGGCCCAGATGGGCATCGTCAGCACAGGCGATGTTGACAACCAGCGCGGCGATGCCGCCCTGGGAGACATCCCGAACACCTGCAAAGTGGTGGACGATGTGTTCGCCTATGACTCTGAGTACGAAGCCCATGTGCCGCACGTGCGCCAAATACTTCAGCGGTGTTAAGAGCATGGGATCACCTTGAACGCGGAAAAGTGCTGCTTTGCGGAGGCGGAATTATAATTCTGCGGCTACAACATCAGCTCGACTGGCTACACCACTGACGATAAGAAGATTCGAGTCATCAAGTCGTTCCCGAAGCCCAGCAACATCACCGACCTGAGATCATTCCTCGGCCCAGTCAACCAGCTGGGGCCCTTCTCCTCTGACGTCGCCGCTGCTGCTGAGCCGCTCCGTGAGCTGCTGCGGCCGCGGAACGCCTGGCTATGGACGCCTGGCTATGGACGCCTGGCTATGGACGCCGGCTCACGATCAGGCGTTCGCCGCCGCGAAGATGGTGCTGCTGTCGCCTCCCGTGCTGGAGTTTTTCAATCCACTGCGGCGGACGGTGCTGGAGACTGACGCAGCCCGCGCCGGCGGTCTCGGCTTCTGTCTCCCTCAGCTGGACAGGGCTGGCCGGTGGCGCCTGATCCAGTGCGGATCTCGGTTCCTGTCGGAGACGGAGTCACGCTAAGCAGTGATTGAACTCGAGCTGCTGTCCCTGGCGTGGGCGTGCCGAAAATGCAACATATATCTCAGCGTTATGCAGCAGTTCGAGATGATGACGGATCATCGGCCGTTGATCCCCATTCTTAACTCGAAAAGCAAGGCGGACATCGAGAACCCTCGTTTGCAACGTCTCCGAGAGCGACTCGACCAGTTCAACTTCGTCGCCACCTGGCGGCAGGGAAAGCCGCACGCCATCCCAGACGCGCTGTCTCGGGCGCCCGTGGATGACCCAGTGCCTGATGACGAGGAAGCGGAACAAGGCGTCAGTAACCAGATCGCCGGCATGGTCTCCAGGCTCGTCAGTGACGTCACCGACACCGACGGTGGCGCCAGCCCGCTCCGGGACATCGTGCTGTCGGAACTCCGCGCCGCCGCCGAGAAGGACCCGGAGATGATCGCGCTGAAAGATGCCATCTCGACCGGTTTCCCAGAGCATCGGACGCAGCTGGAGCCGCTGCTGGACCCCTACTGGGGCTTCCGAGACTGTCTGGCGGTGGATGACGGCCTGGTGGTGTGCGGTCGGCGGTTGGTGATCGCCGCTCTCCGTCACGACGCTCCCCAGAAACTTCACGCCAGCCCCCAGGGAGTCGAGCGGACCAAGAGGCAGGCACGGCAGGCGGTGTACTGGCCCCGGGTGGACCAGGACATCACGAACTTCATCGGCGCCTGCAGCAAATGTCAACTGCACCTGCCCAGTCAGCAGAAACATGATGACAGAGAAGGCACCCTCGCGAGTGTTCGAGGCCGTCTCCGCGGACTACTTCGCCTGGGCCGGACGGACCTTCCTGGTCTACGTTGACCGCCTCTCTGGCTGGCCATTCGTGTCACGGGTAACCGGAGAGGCGTCAGCCAGAGACCTGGTGAGCAGCCTACGCGGCATGTTCGCCACCACCAGCGTACCGGCCTACATCAGGACCGACGGAGGGCCCCAGTTTAGCGCCCGGCCCACCAGTGAGTTCTGCCGCCGGTGGGGTGTGGACCATCAACAGTCAACACCTCGCTACCTGCAGTCCAACGGGCACGCAGAGGCTACCGTCAAGGCCGTCAACGGCTCGTGCAGAAAACCACCGCCGGCGGAGACCTGAACACGGACGACTTCACAGCCGGTCTGCTGGAGCTGAGGAACACCCCGCGGACGGCCGGCCGATCTCCAGCGCAGATCTTGTACGGTCACCCGCTGCGCTCAGCTGTCCCGGTGCACCACCGTACGTTCGCTCAGCGCTGGCGGGAGGCCACGGACGACTGCGATGCCAAGGCGGCAAAACTTCTGGAGCGCTCCGTAGAGCGGTATGACGAGTCGGCGAGGTGTCACCGCCCGCTACGGGTCAGGCGGCGCGTCCTCATCCAGGATCCGACCTCTCATCTGCGGGACCGCGCCGGCACCGGCACCGGCATCGGATCGCGGCGTGACTACCTCGTCCGGCTACCGAGCGGCCGCAGCTTCTGGCGGAATCGCCTGTTCCTCCACCCGCTTCAACCCCTGATCGCCAGCGCCGGCAGTCAGCAGGACAGCGCGACGACCAGCGACAGTCAGAGTCACGGAGTGGATGGACCAGATGATGGCGCCGCCGGCGCCGTGCCCAATGAGCACCTGACCTGCCCCGATGACGCCGGAGACGAGGACCGCTGAGCCAGAGGTCCCCAATGACAGCGCGCCGCCCAGCTTGACCGGCGGCCTGCCACGACCCGCGGCTGACACACCCGCCAACACCGCGCCGGCGCCTATGTTGTCGCCGCCACCTCCGCTCCGATCCCCTCGACCCACTCGGCGGCTGTCTGTCTGGTGGTCAGACGCCGTGTCGAGCACGACTGGGTCTCCAGACGTCGCCGCCGACTTGCCGCCCAGCCTGGCCGGCGACCAGACGCGCGTTGCGTCTTACATCACGCCCATCACGGACCCGGCGCCTGCGGCGTCACCGCCCCCCCCCCCCCGCCCCCGCCCCCGCCCCCGCCCCCGCCCGAGCGGGAGCCGAGGATCCGCCGCCAACCACAGCGTCTGTCAATCAGGTGGTCAGACCCGACGTACACGTGTATGTGGACGACGCCCTCCCCCCCCCCCCCCCTCCACTTGTCAGCCGCAGCCCTCGTGTGTTTCTTGTTTTGCCGCAGCCTGAGCTCGTTTAGCCTAGAGTTATCTTTCTAGTGGGGCGTTAAGTCACGCTCATGTGTTAACCTTGGACCTATGTTAGACGTCTCGTGTGATCTCCTCCCGCAAGCGTCTTGGGAGGAGGTGTTGGGATGCAATGTATCTGCATCACCTCCCTTCATACAGGGAAAGTGATGCAGGGATTTGGTTGCCCTTCGTTTTGCTTATTTTGTGTGGCAGCACAGGAATACAGTTGCCGTCAATGCTCCGAGTCGTGCGCGTGTGTGGTTCAAAACATAAAGCATCAATCGTATTTGTTGACAACGGGTCGAACCCGAGTGACACTTGCCCGCGCGGACATAACACATGCTGCAGTCGAAGCCGTGAATGACATAATTGTTGAGTGGTTCATATCTGGCGTTCGTGAGCCACTCTGGCGTTCGTGAGCTATTCTCAGATATAACGGCCGTCAATTGGCTCTTAATCGATGTTGTGCAAGGTGCGATGACGCAATCAAACAATGACGTATTGGGGAGCATTTTTACTGAATAGAGAAATTGTGTTATCCAGAGCAGTCTCTCCCATTTAGAAGCATACCAGCAGCTTTGGTAAATCCGCACTGATTTGACCACGGCCGACCACAGATCTTATAACAGGCCAATCACGATGACCGGGCTGAATCTGCTGTCCACTCCTTGTGCAGTGTGGCGAAAGGCCCGGAGTTAACCCATACTGGCACGTTAATACGATTGGGGTTGGCGGTCGAGGCGCTGTTGGTGGCCTCCCACCGATCATGAGATGCTGGTGAGTTTCAGGCGCCGTGAAGTGAATCCATTATAGCGTCGATGTTGAAGCCCAGCAACCGTACAGCACATCCGGCAGATTTTCGCCCCATTGCGCGTGCTCCATCTATATGTAAGCTGTTCTTTATGTAAATTATATGTAAGCAGATGTAGCTGTCCGTCCGCCATGGTTTTTAGAACGGTAGAATATTTTCGCGGACAACCAGTGCAGTTTTAGGGAAATCGGAGTATGGTTGGGTACATCACATAACGCAGGACATTACGTTGCACGTCATTGCCAGGGAATAACTCGCTGATAGCGTTTTTTAGTATTAAAATGAATGTGATAGCGCATGGTGTTATGGTATACTATAAAAAATGATTACGAGATCCGTTGAGCGATACGTTCTGGTCATCCGTCTCCACACATTCTTGCCTTTGACTAACTTCCTCGCTGACCTGTCCAAAGTTCATGCTGACGTTCATTACTCATAACAATGTCTCATAGCAATATCTCGTAACAACGCTCATAACAATGCCTGCAAAAGAACGGTGTGGCCAGGGCATTGTCTTCTTTGTTTGCGAGTCACGATAAATGACCCTGGACATACACTCTCACAATTGATTGATCGATCTTCATTCGTTGGCGATTTCACAGTCTGGCGCCCCTCGTCAACACAGCTTCTATGGAACGGTAGTTGCAGCTGTCGTTGGCCCGGCTGGAGAAATTGAATACGCTTTATTAATTAATAGAAGCCGTCTCCATCCCCGTGTCTCTATGCCCAACCGATCCCCGCCGAGCCGGCTGCGCGCTGCTTGGACATGCTTCTAGACAGTCCATTGGCACATAGCAGACATCATTTGCAGTCTAACGGAACTAGCGTTTTAAAGCTTGGAGCGTTCTGAAGTGTACCGCTCGCACCTCGAACCATGCGGATCTGGTGGCATTCTTACTGCTGTACTACCCGTTGCTAACCTCTAAGGTCGAATACAGTTGTTTTATCTATAACGGTGCGCACAGCTCGCGAAAATCCATGTTGGACAGTGCGTATCACACCACTCATTGCTCACACCACTCAATTATCATTGCCACAGGTACATTCAGGACATTTCTAGACATTAGCCTTTTGGTGGGGGCGGACGAGCCACGGTTGCCGTTCAGGGGATAAATGCCTGGAATACGTTTCGCACACAAGTTGGCACAATGCTCTAACCAGCCGACGCATAAAACAGTTTTCACGATGCGGATGGGGGGCGGGGGGATGGCAAAGTACGACCTTTCTTTAACCTTACTCGCTTGGCGGCCTTTTCGGACTGTGAACCTTTCAGCCGCATGCTCTATCTGACATGTTATTTCAACCCTCGCCCTACGAAAGATTTTTACGCAGCTTTTGATATATATATATATATATATATATATATATATATATATATATATATATATATACGCATACTTAACAGACAAATTGCGTTGGCAGTTTTCACTTTAAAGTACGCCAGTAGCTAGAAGTGAGCTTGTTTCATCAGAGCTCATGCTTATTTTAATATTTTGAAAAGTGGCACAAACCCCGAAATAGAGTTTTCGGCTCTTAGTGGTATGTTCGTCACATCCAGTAATTGCCTAAATGCCTGCTTTTTATGACGAAACGCGGCCCACGATCGAGGCGTGCAATCATCAGGAAAATCTCACTAGCAGTTGATTACAGTCTGTCGTTGAGATAATCCATGTTGCATCGCCGACAACACAAATGTTTAATTGTCTATATATTTATTGACTATGAGCTTTGCACAGCCAATGAGGTGGGGGTCCTGCATGACGGTTTTATGACGTCATACATGTCCCGGTGACTCCCACGGGCGGTGCATCATAGGCTGCACAAAGTCACGCGCATCAGGCTCAGAAAGAAGAGGAAAAGGACAGAGGAAAGAGGAAAGATAAAATAAAGTAGACAAGAGGAAAAGAGAAAGAGAGAAGGACAAAAGAAAGAATACACATGGCTGCGGACTGTAGAGAATGATTATGAGAAAGATCATCTCCGTTCAAAAGCCCATAGAAATGTGGGGCGGTATCTTCAATGGTGGCTATGGGCGCAACATGATCTCCGACATCCATGTGCCCCAAAACTCGAGTGATCGCCATCATCAACCACGGCTTCACCTAGCTCCGATAGCTCTGAAGAAACTCTTCCGTGGTTATGGTTCTCGCACTCTCAAACGACGACTCCGAGCGCGGTCTTGAACAGGAATCAATGTCCTCCGAAAAAATGTCAAATGAGGCGTTCATTCCTATTTCCAAACTGCCAAAAGTCTGACGAGTGACCAGGTCAGACCGGGAGAGTACGGTGGGTGGCATATGGTCTCGATATGCTCGTCGAGCTCGAGGTCCATCACTACACGGGCCTCGTCGGGCGGAGCGGTGTCCTCGCTCGAATGGACGCTGGTCGGTCCCATTTTTTTCCTCCCCATTGTCACGACGAGAGATTCCGGCTACCGCCTACAATTAGGTGATGGATTTAGCACAGCCTGTATTCTCGTACCAGCTCGCTTGCTATCACTAGCTAGGGTACCGGTGGCGCAGTGGTTAAGGTGCGCGTCTGGGAAACCAGATGTGCGTGCTCGATTCCCGGCAGTGCCCGCCCTTTCCGCCAGGGTGAGCAGCCTGGTTAAGGCACGCGTCTGGGAAACCAGAGGTGCGGGATCAATACCCCGCAGTCCTCGCCCTTTCCGCCAGGGTGAGCAGCGGGCGACGCCATGTAAATTCAGCAGCTGATTGCGTCGTAAAGCCACGATTACCGCTCTTTGTTATACCTCAGTGATGGCAACATTAAATAACTGAAGCTCGTGACAGATATTCGATACCGGTGCGCGCTTGCACCGCACACATAACGCGGCCAGCACAGTTGTTTCATTGTCCTCACTCGGTTTAAAGAGTTTTCAGAGCCATAAAGGACCATATGCATTCAATATCTCGAAAAAGGCACTGGAATTGGACAACACCAGATACCGAAAGATGGGTTTCACTGTCGCTCTTGACATCAAATGTCTGGCATGGTATGCTCATATGAAAAGACCCACACATTTTTTTGTCGCTTTATCAATGTGTGAATGGTAGCTCATGCGCCTATTCATTGCAATGTTAATGTTCCCTACAACTTCAGTGTTTGGCATGCGGTGTACCTGTACAAGAATTGAGCTGAGCAGGCAATTTAGGTTCAGAGCCTGTCAGGAGTATCTGCCATTACAATCTACGTTTTCGCACCATTTATATACTTTCCGTTTAGGTATTGTCATTTTAATCGTGACGCCTTTATAGTACCATATTTTTTGGAAGAGTCCGTGTATTTTTCCCCGGTGGCCAGAAATTTGCCATCGTCCGGTAATCGTGCGACGGTCACCGACAATCGTCCGACGAGAACAACAATAGTTACCGATGGTGAACGACGATGGTTCCCGATTGTGCGTGGTCGTTTGAAAACAATATGAAGAGAACACAGGTTGAGAAAGCCTGTGAAACGTTCATTCCACCTTTTTGAACAGAAAACTGCTATGTTTTTTGTGTAAAGGAGCTTGATCAGTGCCCGGGTGAGTGTGACAAAAATGAAGTTCCGAGCTGGTCTGAAGCCGAGTTGTAAGAGCTTATGGTTAGCCGAAATGTAAATTTTGTGTAGTAAATGTACATTTGGAAAAAACATTACTCACCACATGGATGTAAAGGGCGTTTTCAGAGAGGACTCACTGCTCTCCTCCCCCCACCCAACAGCGCAAAATTTGGTGTCCTATCGTATATCGTATACTGTGCATATGATATATATATATATATATATATATATATACATATACATATAATGTATATCATATAAGCGTATGTGTATCACACGAGGTTACGCGCTCCTCGCTGGCAAAGGTACACGATGTCAGCATCGCGCCGCTGAACGCAGTGTCGCGCGATATGGTCACAGGTCCGCTGTTGGACTTGTTTTGACGAGAACGTGCACGGCTTTATGCAAATCACAACTTACTGATTTGAATTTCCAGTCAGTGACCTACCTGACGGGGCTCGGTCGACCCCGTGGCTCCAAGCGAGTCTGGGTATTCATGAGCCGCGCCCTAATGGACGTTATGTGTCGATCAGTGATGGTTTTCACCGTTAATGCATCGTGCTGAGATAATGTATGAGTCTCCGCCATACCATGCCCTGTGTCGGCACCGTTGCCATGGTTGCAGCCATGTCGGTGGTCTGTGTTGCCTAATGGTGGGGTCAATACCAGCACACGGTCGTTACGCTTGACTTACGCAAAGCTAGTATTAAAACATGCTGTAGGATGCTGAGCCGAATTTGTAATCAGTCTTTTGGTCTTGTGTTAGTTGGAACTGTTAGACCTGCCAGCTTGCAGCTGGCTTGTTGCGAATGTTACCGCACCATGCAAAACAGAAAAGTATACCTTCCTTCTCACTCGGACCGACGTGCGCGTTGCATCGAAGGGGTTTGCGGCGGTAACACCCCTCCCCACGTCTGCTAACCTGTCTGAGCTCTCCCAGGGCATGTGCAGGGTCTCCCAGGGCATGTGTGAGCTCTCCCAGGGCAATTAACCTCGTTATCCAGACCTGGTAGCCACTGCAGTGTACGTGAATTAACTACAGTATTCGACCGAAAAGTGTGTATCCTGTTCTGGATTAGGAAGGTCCTCTATGCGTCGAGGGCCCTTTTCTGAAACGGGAGGTCCTGCTTAGCGGCTAGCGAGACCATTAGCTGCATAGTTAGAATGCTGCCATTCCTTATTTGTAATTGTCGACATTTATTTACCTGGACGTCATGCATAAAACAGCGTGATAAGGGACCACATGCTATCGGTGCCTCTCTCCTTCAGTACTACGCTGCGCAGGAGGTCCCACGAAGAGGCCCCATTATGTCCAGAAGGCCCCTGAAAAATCCTCCTCCCCCCAACGCAACACCCGTGGCGCTGCTCTTGGTCTGATGTACAAGTTCTCGACTCCGTTAATATCCATCACCCGGTCGCAAGCTTTTTAATACGTTAAGCGTCGGGAGGGAAAATGCGCGAAACGGGATATGTTTTCCTTCATGTTTATTGTTCAGCCAGGCTCAACACAGTGAGATGCAGGATCAAGCGGAGCGACGCGAAGGCTCCGAGGAGTTTCTTGGGCGTGCTAAGGGTGGATGACCTTTGAAAGCTGAACACGTCGGA
Organism: Pollicipes pollicipes; assembly: GCF_011947565.3. Taxonomy (NCBI): domain Eukaryota; kingdom Metazoa; phylum Arthropoda; class Thecostraca; order Pollicipedomorpha; family Pollicipedidae; genus Pollicipes; species Pollicipes pollicipes. The sequence continues at coordinate 26,010,567 of NW_023596805.1, read as the reverse complement.
GTGGCTGGAAAGGAGGGACACTGCGGCTGCTGATGGGGGAACAGCCCGCCCGTGACCTAACGAACAGCCCGCCCGTGACCTAGCGAACAGCCCGCCCGTGACCTAACGAACAGCCCGCCCGTGACCTAGCGAACAGCCCGCCCGTGACCTAACGAACAGCCCGCCCGTGACCTAACGAACAGCCCGCCCGTGACCTAACGAACAGCCCGCCCGTGACCCAACGAACAGCCCGCCCGTGACCTTAACGAACAGCCCGCCCGTGACCTAACGAACAGCCCTGCCCGTGACCTAACGAACAGCCCGCCCGTGACCCAACGAACAGCCCGAAATATAAAAAAAATATTTGCACGCTTTAAAACAACAGTTGGAGCGTTCGGAAGACAGTCGGGCGCGCATTGATCGAGTGCGGTTTTTACATTGACAAGAAAAACGGATAAGCACTTACAGCACGACGAACTGGTGCTGAAGTTGGTGATAGAACTGACAATGTAGAGGAAGAATCCGTTTGTTTTGTGTTGCTGTAACCTTACACAATGCATCATGCTTGTTGAATAACTTTTAAGCTGATTTCTCGCTAGTTGACAGCACAAGAAGAATTTAGCGCCTTGCAAGGTTATGCCACTTGTTTTGACTGGATTTCTTGAACGACCTCATAAGCCAGGTCTATATCAGAATATTATGGTAGTCTCACTGTCGAACGTAGTCAGCGCCGGACGAGGTTCAGTCGCGACATGCAGTGTAAATGTCCTTGGGCTGAACAAAGCACGCACTCACGCCGAAATATTCTGGATACGGCCATGGCATGCAGCGAACAGCGGCTCTGGCAGCTGCTCTGACAGAGGCCCGGCCGGTGAACACGGACGTCCAAGAGTGACAGTGCAAGAGAAAAATCAGGGCAATCAAGAAGACTGAGTGCCCCTCCAGCGAAAGAAGATTTCCGCAAAGGCGCGCAATTTCTCGCGTATCGTAAACAACATGACATATTCTCGATTTGCTGATTTTAACGTATCTGCGTGAAGTTTTTAAGTGTTAACCTATGATCACGTACGCATAAATGATCACGTGATCCTATGATCACGTTAACCTATGATCACGTACGCATAAACGCGTCATAAAGTTGGAATGGGGGCACGCACACTGGGGCTTCCATGCTGTAACGGCTACTTCCCTTTCTCACCCTCTGCGTGTCGCCTCGCTTCGCCGGTGTTTTTACGTATTTTCGTAGGTGCTCCCTAATTGCTCACGCATTCCGCAACATCGAGGCTCGCCAATTGTCTACGTATTTATCATGTCATTCGCTACATAGGGAACCTGGTTCAACTGCCGTAAGCCGTCTCAGACGCCTCTACGGTCTCGTTAACCCGCGCACGAGATCTTGCGTTGTCATCGTGGTCTGCAATGGAACGCTCTCGAGCGCGCCTTCGCGAGTTCAGAGGTCACCCGGCCACGCCCCTCCGGCATACATAGGCTGACGCATACTGCGTGTCAACAGACGAGGGCCGACACGACCAGGGCCGCCGCTCTGCTTGCTTACCACAACGCGAGTGATTCTGACTATCATGAGGCCGAATACAGAAAAACCTTCTCTACTTCTATTTTTGATGGACGGGGGAGGAAAAACGTTGGATCACAAGGTGAAGCGTTGCAATGTGCGCATGTACCTGGGCAAAGGGGAGGTCCGACGTATGTCGCCATCGTATTGGCCCCACCCACGGAACACGTGCCGAGCCGCGCCGATAGGACGATCGAGGACCTCTGACTCGTACTCACGCCGTGGTCTCCTGCTATACGTTGAGCATGCTCTTGTGTAGTGCCAACAGAGTTGCCAGCGACCGACACGTCCACTTACGTCGCCGTATATTTTGCAGAATGTGTCCGCCCTGCTTCATTACGGGGAGCCCATCGAAGGATGGCGAAGAATGTTCAAGCGAAGGTTGTTCTAGCTGTTTTAAATGATACCACTACAAATTGATACGCTCTTCCGTGGCAGTAGAAGCAATCCTTTGACACCACCTGGGACGCTCGAGGTGGACGCAGCACTACTCTCTCGGAGCGGATGGATCCAGTCCGCGTCACATAACTGAGACGCTCGAGGTGGACGCAGCACTACTCTCGGCGCGGGCGAGTGCCGTCCGCGCGTCACATAACTGAGACGCTCGTGATGGACACAGCACTACTCTCGGCGCGGGCGGGTGCAGTCCGCGTCACATAACTGAGACGCTCGAGGTGGACGCGGCACTACTCTCGGCGCGGACGTGTCCAGTCCTCGTCACAGAACTGACACTCTCAAGGTGGACGCAGCACTACTCTCGACGCGGGCGGGTGCAGTCCTTGTCACATGACTGCGACGCTCGAGGTGGACGCAGCATTACTCTCGGCGCGGACGGGTGCAGTCCTCGTCACAGGACTGAGACGCTCGAGGTGGACGCGGCACTACTCTCGGTGCGGACGGGTCCAGTCCGCGTCACATAACTGAGACGCTCGGGATGGACACAGCACTACTCTCTCGGCGCGGACAGGTGCAGTCCGCGTCACACGATGTTCACGTGAGCCGAGTGGTTGCTGTCATTGCCGGTTGTTTCCCACGTTTTTCTCTTACATCGTTTTCCTCTACACTGCCGACATTGAACGCGACGGCAGTGATTTTAACCATTCTACTTCAAACATAGTCTCACACCATCTCATCATTAGATCATAAGGCTGCAGAACAAGCGAGGCAGTCAGCGTGTCCCCAGCCTAAAAAACTTAACGTCTGACAACCCACTGTCATGTCACTGCGCCACAATGACTGTGGCCATTGTGGGCTCGGTCGCAGTGTACTGAACATCGCTTGGTCAGTACGACGTACCATCATAAGGCTCCAAGGCTGCGTCTGTTGCAAGCAAGAGATGTGCCTCATTTTCTTTTGGCTATCATTCCCTTCGAATATGTCAACAGAACGCTTCCAGCCATCATGATTCATCACCATGCGTCCTCATCAGGCATGATAAAAAATCACACTGTATCTCCTCCGCGGTGTCAAAACGACGTCATTGCTGCTGCAATTTTATGACATGCATCAAGTTAGTGATTTAGCTAGCTTTTCTGTGGCGAGTTTTGATTTCGCAGCGAATAGTCCATTCCACTCACACATTCCATTCTAGCCTTTAATTCTCAGCCGAGAACACCAAATCCAACATCGGTTTTGCAATATTTTGCAAAGCTGAATTTGATCTTGAATGGCGATCTTGAGAGGCCAGGACTTTTTAATGAACGCTATGTCATGCGCTGGGGCAGGTTCTGATGCTTAAAAAAAAGAAATAGGCTGGTAACAGTTTGGTGATTTGAAGTCTCCCGCTGTTTGAACCTTACCTTGACCTTCAGGATTACCACGACAGGTCAAAACCTTTTGACAGACGCTGGTTTATGGGATGCAGACAATGGTTATGCTCAATCGTTTGTAATCTGATAGTTATTTTGGGGTGATGTGAAGTTCCTCATTAACTGGCCTTGAATTTGATATTTGACATGCGCCTGGCTGGCCGGTTGAATGCTCTTCGCTCGGGAGGGGGTCAATTTGACCCTCTGAGATCTAATGAATCAAGAGAACTAGAGACACCAAAATTACGGGGCGGGTTGACCTGTAAGTAAGGTCATCTAGGGCAAAGTTTGATATTCTTAGGTCATGACCTTGGAGTCAAATAAGTTCAAACAAGGTCGAATTCCAAGCTGGCCTCCAAAGTGCCCCCAGAACCTAGATACATGTCCTAACCAAAAGGTCACATGCTCATTTAAGGTCAGTGACCTTTTTGAACTTTCAAAGGTTATGGTGGCCCAATTCATACAAAACTGCGTTGAGTTTTGCATTGAAATAAGCCACAAAAGTAATGCCAGGCAGCATGTTCCTAAAAACAAAATGTTGACCTGAGTCATTTTATGTCATTGACCTACTGTGACCTTTAAGATGTCCAATGCAAATGTATAATGCGATTTTTGTTATCAACAAGTTCGAAATAAGCACAAGGAATTATCCCATACAGTGTGCCCTAGAGTAATAAAGCAGGTTGGTTTGGACCTTGGTCTGACCTGCATACCTGATTCTAGGTCAACGGGCTTTGTTCATTCAATTGTTATGCTATCTAAAAAAGCATCTAGAACAAGTATGGCTTCGTCTAAAGCTCCGTTGTTGCATCAGACTAAGTTATTCCTCAGAAACTGACTTCGCTGAATGTATGGCCTGACTTTGACCTGCCGTAGGCCAGCGACCTTACATGGTACACCCAAATTTTTAACACCACACGATCTGCCATCCAATCGTCTACAGCTAAACATCACCTAGCGCGGATATGCCGCGCCGTTTGGAGACTTCGGGACAAAACCTTCAAGGAGCCAAATTGACCCTCACCCGAGCGCGTGTTAAAGTCACATGCTATTGCAAAAGAGGCGTAAGACCCAGGGGCCCCGTGCCATAGTTGACGAACTGTAATGTCTTCTGCGGAACTCGTCGCTAAATAATTGCTAACGTCACGTGCGCTCAGGATGTATAGGAAGAGGAGCAAGTCTCAAGGATGCGAATGTGCGGCAAAGAAACTTTAGTGTCTTCAACGTAGTTAGCGGGCGCATTATGATGTAACACCAGGAACTCAATATTGTACCACGGCAGAGACAATGCGATACAACGATGGAACAGATGATGCTTCATACGCTAATAAACTATCATGTCCACGGAGCGTTCCAAGCGTGGCCCCTTCGAGAGCAGAATATCGCTGCACAACGCGGCCACCTCGAAAAGAATGGCAGCTAAATGTGAATCCGGTACGTGCACTGCTTGGTTGGCCTCGCGGTCGAAGTCTTGAAACTTTTCGATCGTGCCTCGTAGGAGGGCGGATCAAAATCGGCTCGACCGCCTCCTGGCGACAGTTCTGAGTCCGACAAGCTTTGAAGCCGCGGGTGACCGAGGCTGACACCTCAGAAACCTCCCGTCAGACCGGCGTCGGCTCCAGAACACAAGCTTCCACTGTAACTGTATTGCGGATGTCGTGCGACAACCTAGCGGAAAAGATACGCCAATCGCAGACAAGACATTTGTGACACACCTGACAGGAGCACATAAATAGACATAGAAAATTGGAGTAATCTGGCCCTCTCGTTCATTGTTCCCCGTTCTCTTTCATCGCTCGAGCAACCGAACATCCTTATTCTATAATCGCACGTTAATTCTACTGACGCTTCCGCTGCAGCGAATACAAACAGCTTTACCAGGAACACGATAACTCACGGACGGGATAAAACCAGCACGTTAAATATCCACCATTTCCACAAGCAACGCCAGCCAGCGAAGTATTTTCGTCACGGCACAGCGCGACGAACTACGACCACGACAAACTCGCGAGGCCGTTCATCAGAGACTTCAGAGACATCAGAGACAGAGACATCACTCGAATGGCCACTGCGACGAGCGCAACACATAGCGGGCGAGACACCACTTAAGAAACAAAATCGTCAAAATGACACGCCCCTCACGCAGCCCCTCACCCGTGGACAAATATCGCGCACCTCAGCGGGCCGGCCTGTCCGGGGGTCCAACCCCGGCCCCAGCAGACGTCCCCACTGACCGACAACAGCTGGCCTTGGACGCTCACGGGCCGGCAGATACAGGACATACACCCCCCCCCCCCCCCCCCCCCCCCCCCCGACCCACGCAGTCTAAACATAATTGTGGTACATCATCCTGAAATAAGCGGTGTTTGCGGGCAGGAGGCCAGTGATACCTCCTTAGACGGTCTATCCGCCCACTGCTGCTGGGTTCGAGCGGAACCGCGGCTCATGTCACCCCCAGCTCGAGCAGGGCGTGCGCTCAGCCCCTTCAACATGGGCACGGACGGGGTGACAGCCTGCATTCAGGGCACCAAGTCAGGGTGCACGGCCGCTGTGACGTCACCGAGGATTCGGCACGCTCCGGTGCATAAAGATACTGCAAATACGCCAACTGTGTGCACCGCAGGCTGTGTGGATCGGAATGTCAATGTACGTACATTGTTATGGATCATATTTATGGCGCAAAGAGCACGCATCTGTTTGAAACATTAGTCCAGTAAAGATTAAATCAGACCGATAGATTGAAACCCCTCCCCCCCCCCATCGAGCGTTGTTCGACGATCCGCCGGCTGTCAAATATTCAATGACGTCACGGCGACCGCGTGGCCGTTGCAGTCCAATTGCCGCTGCCACACCTTTTTTGGGGCAGAACGCAGCCCCTGATTCCGAGAAGCAAATCAAATGCGAATGCTCCAAACCGCTCGGCTTCTATTGGCCGCGCAAAATTTGTATCTCAACACGCCTGTGCACCTCAGGCTTAGTTCAGATCAGGTCAGATCAGATCAGAGCAGAGCAGATCAGAGCAGAGCAGAGCAGAGCAGATCAGAGCAGATCAGAGCAGAGCAGCTCCAGCTCCGACACCAGCTCAGCTCCAGCTTCAGCTCCAGTTCCAGCTGCAGCCCCAGCTAAGCACTAACTCAGCTCCAGCTCCAGCTCCAGCTCCAGCTGCGACACCAGCTCAGCTCCAGCTCAGTGCAGCTCCGACACCAGCTCCGGCCGGCCGTCGCGGCCGACGCTCAGGCGTCGGTGCGCGGCGTCGGTGGGCGGTGTCGGAGGCGGCAGCGGGCCGGCCAGCGGCGGCTCGCGCGCCGGCACCACCCCGGGGATGGTCGGCCCGGGTGGCAGCGCCGGCGCCGCGCTGTATCGCCCCAGCGTGGCGTAGTCCCCTGCGACGGCAAGGCGGCGTAATCACCAGCACGGTCGGTCGCATAACACGTGACAAGAACAACAAACGGAGACGGCTGGTAGGGGAGAGCCCATCAGATCACCACAGACGTGTACAGAGTTCGTCAGACCACTGGCGAATCAACAAAGACGTGGACAGAGTTCGTCAGACTACTGACAGATCAACACAGACGTGGACGGAATCCGTCAGACTACTGACAGATCAACACAGACGTGGACAGAGTCCGTCAGACTACTGACAGATCAACACAGACGTGGACAGAGTCCGTCAGATTACTGACAGATCAACACAGACGTGGACAGAGTCCGTCAGATTACTGACAGATCAACACAGACGTGGACGGAGTCCGTCAGATTACTGACAGATCAACACAGATGAGGACAGGGTACGTCAGACTACTGACAGATCAACACACACGTGGACACGGTCCGTTATACTGAAGCCAATGTGGGCAGTCATGTCAACAAGTCAGACGGATATCAAATAAACATGTCGGACATGAATGGCGTCCGCCAGACAGACGTCAAATAAACGATGAAGGCTTAGACAAAGGCCTACTCAGAAATGAGCACGTACCGGTGTCTCCGCTGGGACTGTGTTCGGCCTCTGCAGACGGCAGTACGTACCGGTGTCTCCGCTGGGACTGTGTTCGGCCTCTGCAGACCGGAGCACGTACCGGTGTTCCCGCTGGGACTGTGTTCGGCCCCTGCAGACCGGAGCACATACATACCAGTGTCTCCGCTGGGACTGTGTTCGGCCTCTGCAGACCGGAGCACATACATACCAGTGTCTCCGCGGGGACTGTGTTCGGCCTCTGCAGATGGCAGTACGTACCGTTGTCTCCGCTGAGACTGTGTTCGGCCTCTGCAGGCCGGAGCACGTACCGGTGTCTCCGCTGGGACTGTGTTCGGCCTCTGCAGGCCGGAACACGTACCGGTGTCTCCGCTGGGACAGTGTTCTGCCTCCGCAGAAGGGAGCACGTACCGGTGTCTCCGCTGGGGCTGTGTTCGACGCCGTCCTGCCTGCTGTCGGGCCGCTGTAGGGTGGCGTACGTATTGCTCTGCAGCTCGTCGGCCAGGGCGCGGTCGTCGGCGCTCGGCCGCGGCTCCGGGTCGCTCACCACCTGCATACTCAGCTCCTGCTCCTCGTACATCTGCACGACGACGCGCACGCCCCCGTCAGTCAGCACGCCTTTGGAAGTCGAATTTGAAACAATCCGCAATCTCCGCTGGAACTGTGTTCAAACAACCAATAATTGCCGTGAAGTACGTGAAGTTCTAACCTTCAAACGACCCATACTTGCCGCGAACAGCCTCAAACGTGAGCCACGGCTTATGACACCTATGTCACAGTCTAAGGCATCACCGGCGGCGGTCCGTGGCACCTGGCCAGTCCATTACAACACCCGTCAAACGCTCCCCTGCCGGGAGCAGCCGGCGGCAGCTGGCCGACGCGGCAGGTCGGGCCCGACGTCGCGCTCGCCCGTGGCGAGCTGGTACTGGCCCGGCCCGTGGCGGTGGCACCCTCACCTTGAGCTTGTTGCCGATCCAGAGCGGATTCTCTGTGCCGGCCGGCCCCTCCGGCTCGGCGGCCTGCCGGGCCGACGCCGGCTGAGGTCGCTTCACCTGCAGGCAGCACACACGGCACGGGTCAGGCACGGGTCACGGCACAGGTCACGGGTCACGGCACGGGTCACGGGTCACGGAACGGGTCACGGCACGGGTCACGCCTATTGGTCATCGCCGAATGACACAAACCAGGCGGGCTCAGGGAGCCCGGGGCTCGAGACGGCGGCGGCTGGCTGGCATATGGACGCAGCCTCGCTCGCCGTCGCTTTGAATCGTTTCGAACGCACGGCTTTACTGATAACTACTGTGGCCGTAAGTGCCCGAATGTATCACGCAGGCACAGGCGGTGAAAGGCAAACATGGCCCGTGGCTCGACTTAAAACCGCGGTTTTGCGCGTCGAGCGCTATGGCACAGCGTCCTGACAACCCTCGCTTCTCGCACGCTTCAGTCGCACCCACGACAACGCTCGCATACAAACACGACTGACACACACGACAAACACAACGACAATCCTTCGACACAACCACGACTGGTGTAGAGACCACTTTCATCCACTTACATCGACAGCTACTTCATTGCGCCGACTTGTTCAATAATAAAACATGTGGAGCACAGGTTGGATCCAATGCATCCAAGCAGTTGCCAGTCTGCACCGGTGGGGGGCGGGGGAGGGGAGGTGGCGGTGTGCAGCGGCGGGCGACGGAGGCCAGTGAGCAGGGGAGGGGGAGGGATGCAGCGGCGGGAAACAGTGGCCAGTGAGCGAGGGATGGGGACGGTGTGCAGCGGCGAGCGACAGTGGCCAGGGAGCGGGGGAGGGGAGGGATGCAGCGGCGGGAAACAGTGGCCAGTGAGCGAGGGATGGGGACGGTGTGCAGCGGCGAGCGACAGTGGCCAGGGAGCGGGGGTGCGAAGGAGGGGGGGGGGGGTGCAGCGGCGGGCGACAACGTGCCCATTGAGCGGGCCCCGGGCCGCAGACCTGCTCCATGTCCACCGGTATGGTGGCCGGCACGTTCTTGAGGCAGCAGCAAACGGCGCACATGGTCACCAGGCCGATCACCAGCACCAGCAGCAGCGCCACCAGCGTCACCAGCGTCTGACTCGTCTCTTGCACCACCGGACGCGCGTCCGCCGCCTGCCGCACCAACACCACATGACGTCACTACACAACCTGAACCGCACCACAAGTGCACAAGGCGGCTCCATACTTGGGGCCCGAGCCAACTTTGAGGACCCATCAAGCCACTGAAAGAGATCGTTGATCGTATCATTTCCCGGACACAGAAAACCCGACAGCAAATATAGCTCGTGACTAAACGTTGAACGCTAATCAAAGCTCCGATAAGTGACAAGTGAGCGGTATGAATCCAGGCAAATCTCGAGCGAACCTGTCCCTTCCACACCCCGCCGATCCAACAGGCAGTTTGCCACTCTGGCGCCACACCACACTCGCAACGCTGGTCACGTCCACGCAGTCCACACGGTCACGCTGGTCGCGGTCCACGGGGGACCGCCCCTGACTGTGTCTGGTCTCGACGGACCTTTGCCCCTTCCCCATCACCCAGCAGACCCACCGTGACACCCAGTTATGGTCCTCTGACGGACCGGTGCCTCTCCCATCCCCCGCAGACCCCCGTGGACCCACGTCTGGTCCATCTGTGGACCTGTGCCGCTTCTCATCCCACAGCAGAACCCCCGCCGTGACACCCCGTTGGTCCTATGATGGACCGTGCCTCTTCCAATCCCACAGCAGACACCCCGTGGCACCCCCGTCCTGGTCCTCTGACGGATGTGCAACCCCTCTCCCGGCGCATGGCAGACCCCTGACACCCCATCCGACCCCCTGACGACTGACAGCACCCCCTCCCCCCGACCCCAGTCCACTGCTGACCTGGACCTTCTGCAGACGTAGCTGGGCGTGCTGCCGCTGCAGGTAGTCATAGTGCTGGTCGAACGCCCGCAGCACGTCGGCCGTCGGCACTATCTGCTGCTCGGCATCCGCCACGTGCATGTACATGTCCGACCTGGCGGCGGCCGCACCGACGCGTCAGCCGCTGGCGGCCAGAAAGCGACGGGGCGGCGGCAGCGGCGCATGCTGACAGAACACGCGACGATGGGCGCCACGGCACCTGATGGGCGCTGACAACATTGCTACTTTTGGAGATGGGAGTAGTATGCCAAACAAATACATTGAATACAGGTTTGCAAAGGTGAATATTTTGGTATTGAATGCATTGCAATGTGACCCAGCGAAAAGCTGCCATTCCACACATGTTAATATCGCTGTGTTCATGATACGTTCGTGTGACGTGTGTTCAGATCATGCCATCAATTCAACCATCGGTGCAACAAACAAGGCGGAACCGTCTAGCACAAGCATCATCCAGCGCATTTTAAATGGCAGCCGACTTTGCAAACCAGTGTTCTTTACCTTTCCAAAACAGCTCCCGACGCCAAATAACACACGACTGCGGCTGCTGCAGGCCTGGGCACTGTCTACACCTCAGCAGCCCCGTGAGAGGGGTGGAAACAAGGCCCCCTGGCGGCCAATAACGCAGGCGTCCCACCGAGCGCACGCTCCACGGCCAGAGGCGGGCACCCACCACGTCCGCTTGACCACGTTCTCCTCGGTCACGTGGTATCTGACGTCATCGATGACGACGCGGCCGCCGGTGGCGTTGCTGAAGGCCTTGACGATGCGGTCCGGCTGGCGAACGATGGCGTCGGGCGGCACGCCGAGCGTCACGTGCACCAGCTGCGAGGCGTCGTACACCCATACCTGGCCGCGGCGGCAGGGGGAGCGTTACAGCACTGGACGACGTCGAGCAGCCCCGGCCGCTCCGGCAGGCACAGTGCCAGGAGTGTGGAACTCTACTGCTCAGGGACGTATGATCACAACAGAATGCACATTTGACTTGTCCCGAATATCGCACATCAGCAACGTCGCCTTCGACGACTGGTGCGCAACACTCCGGGAACAAGTCTCACAGAACAGTGGCGCCCGCCGAAGACCTCGAGACAGACCAGGGGAACATCGTTACCACGCTGACTCGAACGACGCACGCCGGCCGCCATCAGCAAACGATCAACCGCTGCCCGAACCGACCGAGGGCCGGCTGGCAGCCTCCAACGGAGAGACACCACTTCCAGCAACGACACCCTGATGAAGCGGAAAACCCTTCGACTAACGTGGACCGTAACAAAGGCCCTTACCACACCGTCTCTCGGGCGGACGACGACGCCATCTCCCACGGCGGTGACTCGCGTGAACTGTAACAGAGGCCTTCACCACACCGTCGGTGACGCCGCCCCCCGCGGCGGTGACTCACGTGGACCGTAACAAAGGCCCTCACCACACCGTCGGTGACGCCGCCCCCCGCGGCGGTGACTCACGTGAACGCGAGCGAGGGCCTCACGACGCGGGGCGTAGCGCTCCCGCGCGGCCAGCTGCACCAGGAACCGGTGGTGTTTGTACTCGCCCATCAGGGTGGCGCAGGTCAGCCGGCCGCCCGAGTCGATACTGAACGGAGAGGGCACGATGGCGCCGCTGGCCACCGCCGAGCCTGTGTGAAGGGCGCGCTGTCAGATGAAATACTGAACGGAGAGGGCACGATGGCGCCGCTGACCATCGCCGAGCCTGTGTGAAGGGCGCGCTGTCAGATGAGATAGTGAACAGAGAGGGCACGATGGCGCCGGAACGGAGAGGGCACGATGGCGCCGCTGGCCACCGCCGAGCCTGTGTGAAGGGCACGCTGTCAGATGAGATACTGAACGGAGAGGGCACGATGGCGCCGCTGGCCACCGCCGAGCCTGCGTGAAGGGCGCGCTGTCAGATGAAATACTGAACGGAGAGGGCACGATGGCGCCGCTGACCATCGCCGAGCCTGTGTGACCAGCACGCTGTTAGGTGAGATACCGAACACCGTCGCATACAACACGGACGGGGAAGCGACACACTGTCTTTTTCTAGACAGTTCTTTTCAGCTGCTGCGAGAGCGAGTTTTTGAAACGGTTCTTTAGCCCAGCATGAGCTGTGCTTGCCAGGCTCTGGGGCACCGAAACTGAAGACAACTGCCGCCCTGCTGTCAGCTGAGCGCGCGTCCGGCGGCGCCACTGACCCGGCTTGTAGAGCTGGGTGGACCTGATGGTGTAGACCAGCTCCCCGTTCTGGCCCTGGTCCGGGTCGAACGCAGCCACCGTCGTCACCGGGTCACGGAACTGGGCCAGCTCGGACACACCTGCCGTCGCCGGCGGACCGTCACACAGCTGAGGCGTACGCGTCGTCGCGGAGCTGCCGCCCACACAGTGGCCCCGCCAGCTGCCCGTATGTAGCCACAGAGCTGACGCGCGCATCGATGCACCACGCAATGTATCACGCATGATGAGACGGTCAGGTGCAAAGTGCTGCGAAATATCCTGCTGCAAGAAGACAGGACGAGCGTCGCGTCCATTCTTCTATCCATGATGCATGCAGGCATGCACGCATGATGAGACGGTCATGTGCGAAATGCTACGAAATATCCTGCTGCGAGAAGACAGCATGAGCGTCGCGTACATTATTTTACCCATCTTTCTATAACTGTAGTCCAATTCGCAGCATTTCCGCAAAACCACCAGATTCAAGAAGCTTCAGCACAAAGGCAGCTCTCACCAGCAAAGTACTCCTTGGCCTCGAAGGCTGGCGGCGAGTCGTTGAGGTCGAGCACGGTGATCTTGACCACGGTCAAGGTCGGGTCAAGGTCGTCCGCCGTCACGTTCTCCGCGTAAAATGAGGCGTTGCTCGTGGCTGAGGGTGGGGAGAAACATGCTGGCTGACACACTGCAACTGGCCAACTGTTATAAAAACCACAGTCCAATGAAAACTAGCATACGGGCCTTAAGACCGCATACAGTATCAGCATGGAACAGTATGGAAAGCAACTGAGCACCGCGTAACATAAACATCACGCAGGCCCGCGTATCACAAGCTAACCAAGTGACGACCCATGAACCAAACACGACACTCACGCTCCTGCACCAGGCGCAACTCCACCGCGCGCTCGACACCTGACGCTGTCGGCACCCCGCGCGGCCGGCGCGGGCCCTGGCGCCCACCTTTCACGATGATCTCGTACTGGTCGCGCTGCTCGCGGTCCAGCGAACGCGTGACGGCGATGTCGCCGCGCTGGCTGACCGAGAAGGCGGCCGCGTCGCCGCCCACCAGGAAGTAGAAGGTGCGACCCGTCTCGGCCGAGTCGGGGTCCTCGGCCCGCACCGAGCCTGCCGCGCCGCCACCGTCTCCGCCGTCACACACACGGCAGTGCAGACCGTCGCGAATCCCGCGCCGGCGAGGTTACCCGGCGGCGGTGATCGCAGGCGGGGAGGAACACACGACAGCGCCGATCTCAGCGATAACAATGCTAGGCTGCCGGACACCCCGAATGCCGGTAGTTGGCACCATTACGAACCAGTACACGAGCCACGCGAGGGGGAGCGAAGCCAAAAAAAGTCTAGCACGCCATCTGACATCAGTCGTCGAAAGCTGACAACACAGCACAACAGACGCGAAATGCAACTTTTCACACCGGCTACATCGTCCAACAAATCGAGCGATCCGACGCTTCTACGTCCGCGTACACAGTGGCGTTCGGCGTCTGCCGGAGCCAGCGCCGGCAGCGGCAATACAGCCCCGGAGAGCCGCCGCCGCTCACGTTCGGCCCGACTCACCGACGGCCGTGCCCGGTCGCGAGTTCTCCATCAGGCTGAAGCGGTGCACGTGCTCGCGGAACTGTGGCACGTGGTCGTCCACGTCCAGCACGTGGATCTGCACGGAGCGCGCCGACTCGTGCGGGATGGGCGAGCCGTGGTCCCGGGCCACCAGCACCAGCTGGGGACGGAAGGGGCGTCGGAGGATGAAGACAAAACACCAAGTGAATACCAGGCACCAGCTGGCGGCTTGGTGAGCAGATACCAGGCACCAGCTGGTGATCGGTTGGGGAGATGCCAGGCACCAGTTGCTGATCGGTTGGGGAGATGCCAGGCACCAGCTGGAGATCGGCTGGGGAGATACCAGGCACGAGATGGTGATTTGTTAGGGAAATGCCAGGCACCAGCTGGTGATCGGTTGGGGAGATACCAGGCACCAGCTGGTGATCGGTTGGGGAGATAACAGCCACCACCTGGTGATCGGTTGGGGAGATGCCCGGCACCAGCCGGCGATCGGTTGGGGAGACACCAGGCACCACCTGGTGATCCGCTGGGGAAGATGCCAGGCACCAGCCGGCGATCGGTTGGGGAGATGCCAGGCACCAGCTGGTGATCGGTTGAGGGACATGCCAGGCACCAGTTGGTGATTTGTTGGGGAGATACCAGGCACCGGCTGGTGATCGGTTGGGGAGATACCGGGCACCAGCTGGTGATGGGTTGGGGAGATACCAGGCACCAGCTGGTGATCGGTTGGGGAGGTGCCCGGCATCAGTTGGTGATCGGTTGGGGACATACCAAGCAATGGCGTGTTAGTCGCCTGAGACACCGCTCACACAACATCGGACACATGCGGGAACAAACACACAAACACGACCGTTTCGAGTACCCTGTGCCAACGTCATCAGTACCAACACATCAACAGCCAGTTCACGCCCAAAACGACTCCGTTGCTGAAGAATTCGCATGTTGGGAACGTCGGCACCAATACCAATCACCGTGCTACTCCTACCCCTCCCCTACACACTTTCACCTACGCCGGTCATTCTTCGAACTTGGTCAAAGTACAACAGAAGAAATCGCGCCAGCGAGCACAGTCCGGCTGCGGGAAAAATGTGCGGCTGGTTTTGAACGGTTGAAGGAAGGGAGACGGCGGTACCGCTCTCTGCCACGACAGGGCGCCATTGGCTCACCGTGTACTTGTCGCGGGACTCGCGGTCAAATCGGACCCGCGTGCGGACCTCGCCCGTCTCCGAGTCAATGGCGAACTCGTCCGTCTCCGAGCCGTCCGTCTCGCCCACCCTGCAACACACACTCGTCAGTCACGCAGGACCTCCCGTTACTCGCTGAGCTCCGCAGCATGGTGGCCCAACGCGACACTCTAAAGCCAGACACAAATGCCTCAACCGAGACGAATTTCACGGCCTAATGCCGCCACAGCGCCCGCCATTACGACCACAATGGCATCCATGACTGATGTCCATTGATGCCAAGAACTGTTTGAGCCAGACAGCGCACGACAGCAGCCTGCCGGCCGACGCCGCCTGTCTGCCGCGTTTCGCGTGCGGTCTCCGCCCCCCCCCCCCCCCCTCCCACCCGGGCTGGCGAGACTGGCACACCGTCACCGGCCGCGGGTCGGCGTCAGGGTATCCGCCCCACCTGAAGTAGTAGGAGAGCCGGCCGTTGTCGCCCTGGTCCCGGTCCGACGCCTCAGCCGTCAGCACCAGACTGCCCGCCTCCTGCACGTTCTGGCGACGGCACGGTCACAGCCAGGTCAGAACAGGTCACACCGGGTCACAAAAGGTCACGGCCGGGTCAGAACACGTCACACCAGGTCAGAACAGGTCACGGACGGGTCAGAACGCGTCAAGGTCGGGTAAGAACACGTCACCGTTAGGTCAGAACAAGTCACGGCCATGTCAGACCGGGTCACAGCAGGGTCAGACCAGGTCATAGCCGGGTCAGACCAGGTCACAGCCAAGTCAGAGCAGGTCAAGGCCGTGTAGACCAGGTCGTTGCCGGGTCAGAACAGGTCAAGGCCAGGTCATATCATGAGCAGCGGATCACACACCAGCCCAGCTTGTCCGTATCAACGCTGATGAGCCTCACTGCCAGCATGCCACACCGCGCCAAAGAACTAATGAATCGTAAGTCCCGCGTCAAACACACCCCCAAACTGACACCGTTTTTCCCCAAAGATCAGCTCCCTTAAGTAACATCCTCGCGTCACAATTTCAGTACGCGCGCCGGCACACTCTTCCAAGGCACTAACCCGACCGAAGCGGGCGTCAACACGGATAACGTCACTAAGGGACACACCAGCATGCGTCACAAGCATACATACAGATAGCATGCATAGTCCGAAGGGGTCCAGGATCATTGGACAGTTTCTTCCTTTTTCATTTTACATTGTCCGCACATGAAACACCCCGAAACCGATCAGCACCGCGACTCCTAAGGAGTACAAGAAGTACAAGGCTAACAACGGCTTCACCAAGCCGCACACACAGCTGTGTGGTCGGCCTGAGCGGACCAGCTCCAGCTCCGGCTGCGAGACAGCCCCCGCGGGCGGCGCGCCTGCCTGCCGAGCCGGCCCGGCTGAGGGGCCGCACCCACCTCCTCCACGTAGTAGATCTTGTTGTCGGTGGCCGGCTTGATGAAGCGCGGCTTGTCGTGGTTAGCCGCCTGCACGCCCACCTTCACCGTCGCCGTGTCGTTGAACTTGCCGTCCGTGGCCAGCACCGTCAACACGACCTCTGCGGCGGCGGAGACGGCACTGAGGTCAGCGCGGAGGAGCGGGACGCAGCCGGAGCGAGCGAAGCGGCGGGAACGGCGTCGAGGCAGAGAGGGCGCTGAGGTCAGCACAGGGGGGTGGGGGGGGGGGGGGGGGGGGGAACGCAGCCGGAGCGAGTGAGGCGGCGGAGACGGCGCTAAGCAACGGACGGTGCGGCCTGCGGAAGTCGTCCCGCGCCAAGTTGTCCCTCGCACGGGAGGCAGGCGGGACGAGCGCCAATTAAGATGAGCTGCTTAAAACGCACCGCCCAACGTGGGGCTCGAGCCCACGACCCTGGGATTAAGAGTCCTGACCTGGGATTAAGATATTAAGTTATATATATATATATATATATATATATATATATATATATATATATATATATATATATACAAAACAAGCGAAGGCGAGCACAGTCTTTGACTAGCACAACTCAACCAACAAAAAATACAACAACATGACGATTCAATGCTGCACGGAAAAAAACGAAATCTAGTGACGATCATGGCACACGATGTGAGCAGCACCACGTGATCACGCGTGCAGCAGTTCGCGATGTGATCATGCGTGCAGCAGTTCACGGTGCGATCACGTGTGCAGCAGTTCACGACGTGATCACGTGTGCAGCAGTTAATGATGGGATCATGTGTGCAGCAATTCACGACGTGATCATGCATGCAACAGTTCACGATATGATCATGCATGCAGGAGTTCACGACGTGATCATGCATGCAGCAGTTTACGACGAGATCACGTATGCAGCAGTTCACGACGAGATCACGTGTGCAGCAGTTAATGATGGGATCATGTGTGCAGCAGTTCACGACGTGATCGCGTGTGCAGCAGTTCACAATGGGATCACGTGTGCAGCAGTTCACGACATGATCACACGTGCAGCAGTTAACGTGATCATGCGTGCAGCAGTTCACGTGATCACGTGTGCAACAGCTCACGTGATCACGCGTGCAGCAGCTCACGATGTGATCACGCGTGCAGCAGTTCACGTGATCACGTGTGCAGCAGTTCACGACGTGATCACGCATGCAGCAAGAGTATCCCTGCTGGCATGTGCCTATCCGTGATAACAGGGCGATAAAAGCGAAGGCGTCAATGTGCCGTCAAACATACCCCGAGCGGTCGTGTCGGCTCGGGGTTCGCATGAAACGTGGATAGAACAACAAGCCACGACCAGCGAGAAGAACCCACGGCGTCGCCGCGGCTGAGAGAGCGCGGAGGCTTGGCTTTTCACAGGGGGTCAAAGAGCACACGAAAAATCAAGAAAGGGAAGACAGGCAGGGGGAAGACAAAACGCAGGACACGCCGTTTAACCGTACGCAGCAACGGACAGCGCGGCTGCGGCGGTGGTCTCGCGCAATGTCACCTCGAGCAGGAGGCAAGCGGGAAGAGCGCCAATTGAAATTAGCTACTCAAAACGCACCGCCCAACGTGGGGCTCGAACCCACGACCCTGGGATTAAGAGTCCCATGCTCTACCGACTGAGCTAGCCGGGCATACCGCAATCCCAGACATGAGCAGAAAACAAGCGGGGGCGAGCCCAGCCCTTGGCTTACACAGCTCATCCAAGCTCAACCAACGAAAAACATGCCGATTCAATACTGCACAGAAAACTGAGGTCCGCACGGAAGAGTGGAACACGGCCGGAGCGAGCGAGACGGCTGGGACGACAATGAGGTCAGCACAGAGGAGCGCAACACGGCCGGAGCGAGCGAAGCGGTTGGGACGACGCTGAGGTCAGCACAGAGGAGCGCAACACAGCCGGAGCGACCTAGACGGTTGAGACGACACTGATGTCAGCACAGACGAGCGAAACACGGCCAGAACGAGCGAAGCGGCTGGGACGACAATGAGATCAGCACAGAGGAGCGCAACACGGCCGGAGCGAGCGAAGCGGCTGGGACGACACTGTGGTCAGCACAGAGGAGCGGAACACAGCCGGAGGGAGCGAAGCGGGTGGGACGACACTGAGGTCAGCACAGAGAAGTGGAACACGGCAGGAGCGAGCAAAGCGGCTGGGACGACACTGACGTCAGCACAGAGGAGCGGAACACGGCCGGAGCGAGCGAGACAGCGCCACCAGTCCCCACTATTCGGCCCGCTCACGTGAGGCACTGAAGGCTGCTGAAGCATCATGATGCTGAGCCCCATGCCACGCGGCCTGCCCGTCATGATAGCGTAATTGCTTAACAATAAATACACCAATGGCCGGAGCCAATAAATACGCCAGAGGTACAAAGTCGTGCATGCCAGCAAAATGACGCCGAGAAGGCCGTCCTCACGAGTTCGAACACAAGCCAAGCGCATCCGAACACATTAACACCAAGAGGACCGTGACTGAGCAGACACGGCCGCCGGCTGGCCAGCCCTGGCGCCCAGGGCCGGGGCCGGGGCGGGCCCCACCGGCCGGTCGGCAGTCCACGCACCGCTCTGGTCGGCCGTGACCCGCTGGGCCGGGTACAGGAAGCCGGAGTCGGGGTCGAGCCGGAACCAGGCGGCGGCCGGCTCCGGTCCCAGCGAGTACCGCACGGCGGCGTTCTCACCAGCGTCCGCGTCCGACGCCAGCACCTGGGCGGGCAGGCACACAGCTGTCAGACGTACAGGACAGGGCAGGCACACAGGCGTAAGACGTACAGGACAGGGCAGGCACACAGCCGTCAGACGTGCAGGACAGGGCAGGCATACAGGCATAAGACGTACAGAGCAGGACAAGCACAGCCGTCAGACGTACAGGACAGGGCAGGCACAACACGGTCGTCAGACGTACGGGACAGGACCGGCACAAGGGCATGAGCCGCAACGACAGGGAATAGACAAAGCCATCCGACGTACAGGACAGGACGGGCACACAGCCGTCAGACGTCCGGGACAAGGCAGGCACACAGCCGTCAGACGTACAGGACAGTGTGGACGATGCGGGTAAATGCACGGCTCCTGGCCGACGGCAATCAGTGGTGCATGACATAAGGCAGCCACAAGCGTTACCGGCGTGTGAAAAATACCACGTGACAAGCGCACAACACCATGAAAATAAACAGCGATGATGCGAACGCTACAGGAAACACGGCAGAAACGCGGGAGCCCCGGCGTCTCCTGACCGGCGCGACGAACCGTGCAGCTGACGCGGGCGCCTGCCCGCCTCACCTGCAGTATGGGGCTGGGCGGCGACAGCGGGATGTCCTCCACGATACTGGCCGAGTAGACGGCTCGGCTGAAGACGGGAGGGTGGTCGTTGATGTCCTCCACAGTGATGTTCACCTGAGGGTGGGTCTGGGTCAGCACCTCGGCCGGGCCAGGCTCACGCTAACATACAGACTGCCACCATCTGAAGACGGGAGGGTGGTCGTTGATGTCCTCCACAGTGATGTTCACCTGAGGGTGGGTCAGGGTCAGCACCTCGGCCGGGCCGGGACACTGGGGACTGTCCCCAGTGCCCAGTGTGCTGAGCCGGTCGGAGGACGCCGCCGCCGCGTGGCGGGCTCGGTGTGCGCGGCTCACTCACCAGAGTGGAGGCGCTGCGTCGGCCCTGGTCGGGCCCCATGTCGAAGGCCGCCACAGTCAACAGGATCTGCGACCGCTCCTCCCGATCTAGCGAAGCCGACGCCAGCCGAACTACGCCCACGGAGTCCACTGTGAACTCCTCCGCAAGGGGGCCTGTACCGGGCACAGGGGTACGTCACAGCGAGACCACGCCCACAGAGTCCACCGAGAACTCCTCCGCCAGGGGGCCTGTACCGGGCACAGGGGTACGTCACAGCGAGACCACGCCCACAGAGTCCACCGAGAACTCCTCCGCCAGGGGGCCTGTACCGGGCACAGGGGTACGTCACAGCGAGGCCACGCCCACAGAGTCCACCGAGAACTCCTCCGCCAGGGAGCCTGTACCGGACACAGGGGTACGTCACAGCGAGGCCACGCCCACAGAGTCCACCGAGAACTCCTCCGCCAGGGGGCCTGTACTGGACGCGGGGGCACGTCACAGCGAAAACAAGCTCCGGCGGTTGCCCCTGCCGTCTGTCACACCCCTGCCGTCCGTCACGCCCCCGCTGTCTGTCACGTCCCTGCCCTCTGTCACAGGAAACGTCACACCTATTGACATCATATACCATCTGTTAGTCAATGTTAGTCACATGTGACGACATAACGACTGCTCCAACATGTGTCTTTTCGTGAAACTCTCCCAACGTGACTTTCATCACATAAAACAGCACAACCAACCAACCCAAAAGTTATGTGGGCATGTAGCATGCCGAGCTGTTTATCACACATTTTCGTCACGCTACGTCGTCGAACCTTACAACAGCTGGGCTTAGCACAACGGGGGGGGGGGGGGGCAAGGGGGACAAAACCAAGGGCAAGGGGGCAAGAGCACATGAGGCATCGGAAGGAAGGAGAGAGATGAGGGAGACCTAACGCAAACCACCCCAAATCAAACACAACGGCTGCGGCTGTGGGAGACGTCCCGCGCAGGGCCGCCTCGAACGGGAGGTGCGCCGGAAGAGTGCCATTGAGATTAGCTGTTCAAAACGCGCCGCCCAACGTGGGGCTCGAACCCACGACCCTGGGATTAAGAGTCCCATGCTCTACCGACTGAGCTAGCCGGGCGTCGCTACCGTCCGGACATGGCCAGAAAACAGGCAGGGGGTGAGCAGTCTCCGACAAGCACAACAAAACATCTGCCAACCAATGCAGCACATAAATCACGTCTTCTGACGACCACGATCAGTGAGGCGAACCTCAGGTCTCGCCTTGGCTAAGAGAGCAAAAGCACAGAAGCAGAAGAGGAGGAGAGGAGGAGGTAGGAGA
>NW_023596805.1:25977656-25987962 GCF_011947565.3 Pollicipes pollicipes | reverse complement strand
CCGCAGCAGGGCTTCGACACGCAGTACCCGCAGGCCTCCGAGTACCGTGAAGAGGTGATCAAGCCGAACGAGCTGGCCGGCCCCGATGATGTCAACATCGTGGAGATCGTGGAGGTGGTGGAAGACCCGCTGGCCGTCAATGAGGAGATCCAGGTGGTGGACGAGAAGGGCAACAGCGATGTCTTCTTCGTGTACTACCCAGATCAGGAGGAGGAAGCCCCCGCGGAACAGCCTGAGGAGGAGGAGGAGGAGGCGCAGGCGCCAACGCAGGAGGAGGAGCAGGCGCCAGTCGAGGAGGTGGAGGAGGAGGTTGCCCCGACTGAGACGCCCACCACCGCCGCACCAGCTCCCACCACGACCACAACCCCGCCCGGCCCTCCCGCCGACCATTCTTCAACTTGCCGACGCGACGGCCCTACATCAGCTCGTTCTACAACCGACAGAAGAGCTCGACGGAGGCGGCCGAGCCGGAGGCGGAGGGCGCCACCGTCGCGTCGGCCGCCGCCGCCGCCACCGAGGAGGCCGCGGGCGCCAGTACCACGGCCAAGCCCAGGTCTCGACTGGACCAGGTCCGTAACAGGAAGCGGCGGCCTGTCCCGTTCGGCGCCCGGCTCAGGCCAAAGTTCTATAAGGAGACGGAGGAGGAGAAGGAGAAGGCGGAGGAGTGATGTGTGCGCTCGTAGTGTGGGGACGGACGCTAGAATCGCAGTGACCAGTGCCAGCCAGGGGTGAGAAACAACAGGGGCCGTTATGAGCGAACGTCGAAGCTCGACTCGGCTGCAAAGGCAAGGCAAGTGCGACCCATCAGGAATGTTCCACTAACCGTTGTTACTACGCGAGCGCACAGGCGCACATGGCTGGCAGATGCTATGACCTTGCTGGGCTACACTCCAAGAATGGATGCGGATGTCTCATGAAAGCATTGATTCCCTCCCGCTCAGGTGTCATGTTTGTCCGCCGCGCGGCTGCTCAAACCGTTGTTATTGTTGTTAACTGCAGACAGCTGACCTGCCGGGCAGCCCCGGGCGCTAGAGCCCCAGTCCCCGCGTGACTGTGACCGAATGGGTTTGAATGCGGCTGCGATTTCCAGCGGGATTGTGACGGAGCGCGGTGCCGAGCGAGTGGCGCGACTGTGACCTTCGCCGGGCTCTGTTTGGCCGCGGCCGCTGCCGGCCGGTGTTGTGGATCACAGGTGGCTCCGCGCCGTCTGGCGGTCGCCCCTCCGCGCGGCGATCGTTCACGACTCGACAATACAGCCATCGACACAGGTGACCGCGTGTGGCGACGCCGCCCGGCCGGCCTCCGACCGCGCCGGCAGAGTGAGGTGAAACGTAGGGCTGAATGCCACCAGCGTGGTCGGCAGCTCACACGTATGCACGGCGCCAAGGCGACGCAAAACGTACATCCGCAACAAACACATATCCGACAAGTATTACAACTCTGCAAAACACACCTCGAAACGAATGATCTCAGCGTCTACAAGCCTGTTGCGTTCGCGACACTCGCCTATCGCTGTGCGGCGCTCGTTGGACCTGTGAGCGTTTGGCCAGACCTTTCCTGGCCATATCACCGGCCGCGCCCCGCCGGTCTGGCGAACAGAGGAGCGCGCGACTCGCAGAGACCCATCCGATTTTGAACAGTGAGACAGCACTTAGCGCATGCCAAGCCGGTTACGGTGCAGGGTAGCCACCGGCGGCCACAACGCCACCCCGCGCCACGGCTCCACACAGCCGGTAACCGGTTGCAGGGGTAGCCACCGGCGGCCACCACGCCACCCCGCGCCACGGCTCCATACAGGCGGTAACCGTGCAGGGTAGCCACCGGCGGCCACCCACGCCACCCCGCGCCACGGGCTCCATACAGGCGGTAACCGGTGCAGGGGTAGCCTACCGGCGGCCCACCACGCCACCCCGCGCCACGGCTCCATACAGGCGGTAACCGGTGCAGAGTAGCCACCGGCGGCCACCACGCCACCCCGCGCCACGGCTCCATACAGGCGGTAACCGGTGCAGGGTAGCCACTGGCGGCCGCCACGCCACCCCGCGCCACGGCTCCATACAGCCGGTAACCGGTGCAGGGTAGCCACCGGCGGCCACCGCGCCACGGCTCCATACAGCCGTTGCCGCGCATACCCCCGGCGATCAGCGCGCGCGGTTCGCCGGGGCGCCGGGGCTCCCATCAACGGGGAGATCTGGCGCTGGCGGCGACCGGGCGCCCCCGGGCCCAGGCGTACCAGCGGAGAAAGCGGGCGCCGGAGAAAGTGGGGGCGCGTGACGAGAATGGCTGGGGACCTCCACGCGGCTTGTGTATCAGCATCGAGTACTGAGCGCGAGGCGGTGAGACGGGCGATCCACGCCTCATCGCGTAGTATCTGCACACGGCCAGTGTTAGCACAGCCTACCCAGTGGGGCAAGGCTTGACAAAGGACGTGCGACTCATCGGGTAGTATCTACGCACGGCCAGTCAGTGTCAGCACAGCCTACCCAGCGGGACAGGGTTTGACAAAGGACGTGCGACTCATCGGAGAGTATCTACACACGGCCGGTCAGGGTCAGCACAGCCTACCCAGAGGGGCAGGGTTTGACAAAAGACTCATCGCGAAGTATCTACAAATGGCCAGTCAGGGTCAGTACAGCCTACCCAGCGGGGCAGGGTTTAACAAAACTCATCTCGAAGTATCTACACAGGGTTAGAGTGTCAGCACAGCCTACACAGCGGGGCAGGGTTTGACAAAAGACGTGCGACTCATCGCGTAATATCCACACACGGTTAGACAGTGTCAGCACAGCCTACGCGGCGGGGCAGGGTTTGACAAGCTGCGAACCTTTTCATACGCTGACAACTGCGTCATCGCAAGGAACTCCCAACTTTGCTTGAAAGGTTCGTTTCATTTTTCGGATGGGATTTGAAGCTGAGTTTTCCATAAACGCGTTCGTACGTTGACCGTACGCCATCGGCTGCGTAGAGCATCTTCCACGTCCTCGTCACACGAACGTTCGATGTTGTGAGCTTGAAACGAGTTTCGATCATTGGATTCTGCTCATGGCCGCCAGCGACACCCCTCACATAATGTAGCCATGCCGCGTTAAACAACTTTACTGAGGCTTCGCATTCAGAAGTATTTTTGGACTCTAAGAACGTTGTTATAGGCCAGTTCTTTGCGATATGTTTCTGCAAAACATCCGTCATTTACACAGCTACGAAAGCATTTCCTGCAACTAGGATATTCGTACGGATATCACAGTCCATCTAGCCCAGGCACACACGCTCATAGCACGACTCCCGTTGTGGCGGGGCACTACACACAAGTTGGTCCAAACCGTCGTCCTGTATTTCGAGTCGCTTGGCATTGTTATCGTCACACTGCACGATTTCAGGCCCACGTGGGACGTAACCATGACGCCACTAGCCATCACACATGTAGTATGCACGCGGCGCTCTTCGTCACCCGTGGCCGTGGGCAAGAGGCCAAGCGGCTGTCACCCGTGGCCATGTTTCATAAAGCGTTACGTCGATATGTTACTGTACGCATGTAGTATGCACGCCGCGATTTGCGGCAGTTACCCGTGGCCGTGTTTCATAAAGCATTACGCCGGTGAGTTACGCCGGTCCCCGGCACGGGCGAGCCCAGTTACGTACAGCTACCTCGTCCGACCCGCACTGCCATGTTCTAACGAATGGTAGATGTGTTGTGCCCTGTTGGGAGAGCCGCTGGGGTGCATCTGCACCACGACAGACACCAGCCCGACGCGGTCAGCGGCGCCCCGTCTGGTCCGCCAGCTGCCCTCCAGTATATGATCAGGAATGATGCTGACCTCTAGACGTCCTACGGCAGTAACAAAATATGAACCAGTGTGGAATGAGTGAGGTGCAGTAAATTTCGCACTTTGGCGCGGTGGACGACTTCTGCCGTTCTGAGATTGTTTGCGTCCCAACTGACATTCACTGAAGCAGGCGAATCTGGAATTATCGTTCTTGAACATGTTTGCAGATGCCTGATTCGGAGCGTGTTCGTTAGAGCGCAGAACTAAACATACACACAAACACACACACACCCTGCCACCCGAGCGAGTTGGTGACTGACGAGCGCCCGCGTGGTGAACACCAATCACCACACCAAACGCCCGTCGCGCACCAGAGAAGGCCGCGCCGCCACCAGCAACACCACCGCCAGATCGCAATGCCCTCCAGCGCCGACAACCGAACAGAGGGCGCACACGGCTCCGGTCCCGGCCCCAGGTCGGAGCGGTGCCACCAGTGCCCCGACACGGCAGTTGTCCGGACAGCGCCACAGCCGTCCTCGCGGACGCCGCGGTTACCGTCGCCACACAGCTGCCTGCAGTAACACCGCCGGCCGCCGCCGCCGGAGCCGCCACGACGAGGGCCGCGGCGCGGCGGACAAGCCGGCGGCGCCGGCCAGAGTCGGGACGACCGGGGCTGCATGACGGGGGAGGTCGTGAACGGCCGGCCCGGAGAAGCCATGGCCGAGTCAACACGCGAGGGGAGAGGGCGGAGTAGCCCCTTACCCCCACCCCACCCCGATGTAACAATCAGAGAACCGACAGGGACGGACGTGGGAGAGGTGCGGACACCTCGAGCCGGTACGGCCCGTCTCGGTGCAGCGAGCCGGGCCGACCCGGGCCGATCTCGGTCTCGGTGTGCGGGGCGGGCGGTGGCGCGGCCGTCCCAGCCCGCTACGAGCCCCGCTCAGCCAGCGCCGCCGCCCGCACGGCGTCGGCCCGGTCCATCTGCGTGCTGATGGCGGTCACCACGGCCTTGCGCTTGCGCCGCACTTCGGGCGCGCTCTGCTGCACGCTCAGCGCGTCCAGCCGCTCCAGCAGGCGCATCAGCTCCTCGGAGACAGCCGCCAGGCGGCGCTCCAGCCGGCCGCGCGTCTCGCTCTGTAGCGCCGCCGGCAGGAAGCCCTGTCGGACCGGAGCACGGCGGTCAGACGGCGCCCGCCTCACGCGCCACACGCGGAGGACTGGGAGAGAGGAGAGGGGGCGGGGGGGGGGGGGGGAGAACGAGTGGCGGCACCAATTCAAGGCATTAGTAGAGTTCATATTAGCAATACGGCGTCGCCAAGCCCGACAATGCCAACACCACCAAAAAGGCGTGGACAAATCTAGCTTTTGGTGCTGAAGATATAACTCCGGAAGTTAAGCGCGCGCACTGTTAGTTCGGGCGCAGCGGGGAATCAGACGTATGTCTAATCTTTCTCTAAAATGGCCATAAGCTATTCCATGGAGAGGACTACTGCCATTTTGCACAAATATTTGGAAATTCTCGAAACCACAGTGAGCAGAAGTGATGAGGTACCATATCGGTCACGTGCGACAGCAACACGCCGACGATCGTGGGATCACTTACTGTATGGTAACACACCCTTACTTATACCAAGCCTTGTCTCACGATGTCCAATAACTCATACTAACTCTAAGATGCTATTTCAAATTGAACGCCCATCAGGAAGCACTACCGAATTGTCCAAACCAAACTACTGTTCAGTCTGGTAGGCATGCAGCTCCATCACCTTCTGATCCTCCCTTCCTATTTATGGATCATTTTGTACAAGACACCCTTCAAAAAGCAGCTGGAGAGAAAAAAAACAGACTACAAAATGGTTACGGACTCTACGATGTCCACGACCCAGCGCACCCTTCTTCATGCCATCCATGTCGTCCGCACCACAGGCATCCAGCCGCGCCACGGACCGCCGGTCCGCCTGGCGTCTTCCAGGTCACGATGGCCGCCAGCGTCTCGTCCCGCACCGGTTCCTCGGGTCCCCGACCTGCAAGTCAAGGTTACAAGTATTGCAGGTCACAGATGGCGGGCTAGCGTCTCGTCCCGCACCGGATCCCCTCGCGCCCCGACCTACAGGTTCAAGGGCTCACAACGTATGCAGGGCCCCCCCCCTCCCAAGATCGGTCGCCAGCGTCTCGTCCCGCACACGGGTCTCAGCGCCGACCTGTCAGGTCAAGGTCAGGTCACCGTATGCACGTCACAGACGGTTCGCCAGCTTTCTCGTCCCGCCAACCGGGGTCCTCAGGCTTGACTGCAGGTCAAGGTCACTCACCATACCGGCCATCATGCGTTCGTCAGTCCAGACCAATTAGGCAACAAGCTGTACGGCCATGTATCTCAAGATCTAGGCAACTGTGAAACCGCCGCGGTTAGCGCAGAGTTACTAGGGCCTCCAGTCACCATGTGGGGGCATACCTTTACAGCCTGCATGAGATATGATGTACCATTCATATAGTGCTAGAAATGTACGTAATGCCTGGAAATGCCACGTACACTACAGCAAGCCCGAAGAACCGTACCACTACAATGTGCTCAACCATTGGTCAGGGCTTTGTGGGTGAACATGTTGTAGGCCTTGAACATGGCACAATATATCCTGAGTGTGGTAAGAAGAGCTGGTTTGGAGGGTTCTAATGTTGATGAGATGCTCCATATGGTTCAAAGGAGATGTCCACAGTAGGCCCAAAAGCAGAGTGTGGTACTTACCCAGAATCATCAGGATGTCTTTATGCCTGACTCGGCAGTCGTCCAGGGTGATGTCAGGATCGTTCCTGGCTAAATCCCGACCCTGAAAAGGCAGATGGTTCAGGGGGACTGGGCCTGGCAGCCGGTTATATGCATCAAGACCCCCCCAGGCTACATGGCACACAGCGCTGTCACAGTCCTTCATATGATCCTGCTCTTTATCAATGCTTGACTGGTCAAACCACACAGGTTGGACAGACAAGGCAGGCAGGCAGCCAGTCAGCCAGACCAGACAGGCTGGACAGACAAGATGACAGGTGGCCAGACAGCCACTGCTGCTCTATACCTGTGCACAACCTTCTGGGCAGATGCTGGAACCTTGGTCATCTCCTCAACCTTCTGTTGGAACTCCCTGAGAGTGGTGCTTGTTTGAAATGTCACTAGTTCTTTCTTGCCCACTGAAATGGGAACAAATTTTAAACATGAGCCAGCTTTAATACACATCATTTTGAGATTACTTGATTTCTTACCTCACATAAAGCCAGGATTTGCATACTTTAACTCATCTTAATAAGTTTTGAAAGTCCCTAACATTGCCTTGTATGCATGTAGCAGGCAGATAATCAATACTAAATGATCTTTGGATTTTTTAAATGGAGACATATCAAGGCCCTGGCTTTACTGCACATAAATCAGCCACAATACACAATTCACATTCACACCATACTTACTATGCTGGATTACCAGAGTAAGTGAGCCATCTGCTGAGCCCATAATGTGTTGAGTTAAAAGGAATGATAATACTTTGTTGCCAGGTGAATACCTCCAGAATGCTGGTTACATACAGAAGAAGTGCACTATCTCCCTGAAACAAAATACACATTATTATATGGAGAGCTGCTGCTGATTATCAATGCAGCATTCATTGTTAGGAGAGGGGGTAACAGGCATGTCTAATTATTAGCACCTCATATTCAGCAGAAGAGGCTCCAGTGTCTAATTTTATATGTAGTGAACAAAATCCTGACAAAAAACATGTTTGCAAAGGATCTTGAGGGCTAGGCATAGTCATTTCCCTATGCTCAGTCCTCCCCATAGCACCAAACTAGACAAATACATATTAAAGGACATTTTTAATGTATAGCACCAACCCTGCAAAACATTTCAGCACATGCACACCTTGTGGCTTAGTGTCATGGTGTGCCAATCCAGAATGAAGCCCCCAGAAGCCAATGTTTCAGGGGGCTTAGATGTTTTTAAGGCAATTTTGGGCTAAGGTCCCCAACACACTACTCATGCAAAAGAAATACATGTGTCCAAATAAGTAAAAAATTTAGAGCAGCCTGGCCTGAGCTCATGGAACACAGGCACCAGGATCAGAAAATGTATGTTATTTAAGTGCCCAGCACCTACGCAGCAATGCGCATCAAATGAAATTAATTGACTTATATATGAATTTCTTGCAGATTGTTACTGACACCAAATCTACTCGGCGTGCATGCGCCCATGGCTGAGATAACCACCCTGCCCACTCGGTAAGCTTGGGCACAAAGGACATTTTACACAGCCATCTGCACCGCCATTCCAAGTGCAAGATGACGCGACAGTTACATGATGTGCAACCTCAACGCCTCACGCACGACCCCACCCCTCTACGCCCAACACACACACGCCCACTGTTTACCTTACCTACCCACGAAACAGCATGCGCCGTGATAGTAACAAATGCCAGCTACCATATGTTTATAAGATAAGAAAACTTTCTGGTCCGGTCTCTTTCGCCCGGGTTGATTTGATACGATATTCCTCGCGTTGTGTAATGCTGTTTGACAATGCAAGGTGCTCGTTATGATCACTGTAATGTTACGACATTCAATGACGAGAAAATGTGGTTTCAATGGACCTCATCCTTTCTGGCCCTAACAACCCGGTAACGTTATGAATGCGGGTCTTGGTGATCACACCGGTAAAGGTCTTCACCAGCAGCATTCCTTACACTTTGTTGTGATTATGCCTCGATTACACTTAGGTCTAAATCTCAGTGCATTCAGTTTCAACCGCAATTTTGTACTTTAGTTTGGATATGCGAAATGACCGACTAACGGTACAAGAATATGGAAATTACGAGGTCGTTGACGTTGCATGTATAGCATTCTTACGCTTTTGTGACAGAAAGTGGCGCATTACTTCTTGGTAGCATGATATTTTGGGAAGCTGCAGCTTACTCAGGACGACAAATATTCATGTAACTGCGAAACGTCCCCCAAGGCCGATTGAACTGGTTTGTTGACGCCCTTAAGAATAGCAACAGGTGACAGTGCGTTGAGAGAGGGACGGTCGCGAAATCGGGACTCCCCAGATATTTGTGTCATGAGTTGTACCGGACATTGGACCCCCATTCATAATTTTTTTATTTATTTTAGTTGGTACAATTACCAAACATGCGAAGCTAAGCAGTAGTTTCGCACGTAGTTGTGAAGGCTGATCATTTCTTCTGAAGACGCCCTGGCCGCAACTGGATTTTTGGATAAACAAGTGGAAGTTTGAACGTATTACTGCCACGAATTGGGGTAAGTCACACTCGGATTGCTCAGAATATGTTCTTCCATTCAGGCCTATCTTGCATCATTTGCAGTCCAGCCATGTGCACAAATTATGTATGTGTGCATTGACCGATGTTGTATTTTGTTTCTGCAATAGCATGATATCATTGTCAAACTGGTGCGCACCATTGGGCTTTTATGACATACTCAGCTGTTGAGGCTGTGGTTGATTAAATCCCTTGCCTCTGGTTTCCCAGATGCTTAATGTAATCACCACACCATCAGTACCCCTGTTGTTGAGCTGGATAAGTATATTGGTTGGAGAGGTGTGTCATGAGGTATTGGTGGGTTGGGTTTGAAAATGTGTTATTTTAAAGGGCTCATCATTTTTATCTATGGTAAAAAGAGTATTTAAAATTGTTGTCATTGTGCTATGGGTTAAATCATGCTGTAAATTTGGGAGAAGCAAGAAATTGCTCTTCTGGTTTTGATAGTGACCCTGGTGCCTCATTCCATCTAGATGTAGCATAAGTGAAGATGAAGCATCTCCATTTATTTATTTTTTAGAGTTTTGATCCAAATGCTTTGAATGGATGGACTTCTGGGACCAGAGCTCACGCTAAGCAGTGCTTGTTGTATGCGCCCTGACCACTACCGTCAGATTGCACAATTCCAGGCAACAGCAGAATTTAGTGGCAAAAGCTTAACATGCTGCCATGCTCCACACCATCTATCCTGCCCTCTGATGTCAACTGACCTTTACGACGACCACTGCCACCGGCCCCAGGCCATACCTGTCAAGGAGGACAAATAACGAGCACCTAAAGCGGCCCAAACCCACCCCACCCATCGGGAGGCAGGTGCTCTAATGAACTGAGCCACCCAGACAGACTGTAATGACTAGACAGCTGTAGTGATTACCTAAAAAAAGCCAAGGTTAAAAAATGTGTATCAAAATTCTGATTCACATGGAAGGTATGCATCTGCCTATGTACCCAGGTCAAATGCCATGGTAAAACAAGATATGTCATCCAGAATTCTGACCTCTTTGTTTCACCAGTTTTCTAGTTTTGCAAAGTGTATGCAGCCTTGTCACATTTGGCTTAATGGTTCCTCATGCTGCTGAATGTGCCCAACCTGTGCTGGGCCTTTTCAGGCATTTTAAGGTAATTTATGAAGTAATGCTTGTCTGTAATCCTGTTTTGGGAAGCCTTCGGGCATAGTATTTTGCCCCTGGTGTTTCACATCTTGTCACCTGAAGCTGTTATGAATAA
>NW_023596805.1:25971622-25976656 GCF_011947565.3 Pollicipes pollicipes | reverse complement strand
CACCCTGGAGACAAGGCTCGCGGTCAGCGGCGACGCGCTGGACCGCCCGGCCGGACCGCCGCGCCGGCGGGTCTGCCGGCGCGTCTGCCGCGGGGTCTGCGCGGGGTCTGTCGCGGGGTCTACCGGCGCGTCTGCCGCGGGGTCTGTCGCGGGGTCTGTCGCGGGGTCCGCCGCGGGGTCTGTCGCGGGTCTGCCGCGTCACCTGTCCACGCCTCACCGCGGGACTGTGTTGGACGGCTCCGGCACGCCGCGAGGCCCGGTCTGGTCGAGACACCGCGCCCTACACTGGACCATCCACGTTCCGTCGACGCTTGTCTTGCTCGCCACAGCGGTACACGCTGGACTGCCGAGTCTTCCACGCCTGCGCTATCGGTCATGGCGACACTAGCGTGACAACTGACGGTCCACGAGCCGCCACCCGTCACAGTAACACGGCGTACCTCCGAGGGGCTCTCCCACACATGACGGATCCAGTACGTTAAAAGACAATAGCGCGGTTGAAGCATTCGACGCGGTCAGCCCGTAGTGTCCCGGTCGGCCCCCGACCCACGCGGCCAGCCCGGCCCTCGACCCACGCGGCCAGCCCTGCTTCTGACCCACGCGGCCAGTCAGGCCCCCGACCTACGCGGCCACCCCGGCCTCCGACCCACGCGGTCAGCCCGGCCCCCGACCCACGCGGCCAGCCCGGCCCCCGACCCACGCGGTCAGCCATGCTTCCGACCTACGCGGCCAGTCAGACCCCCGACCCACGCGGCCAGCCCGGCCTCTCACCCACGCGGCCAGCCCGGCCCCCGACCCACCTCTGCGCGCTGTGTGGCCGGCGTGAAATGCGGACTCTTGTCATTGGAGTCGATCACCATCACGGAGAGCGTGGCGGTGCCGGTCTGGGCCGGCGAGCCTGCGCCGGGCAGAGGTCACACACGGGTCAGAGGTGCGGTCAGTGCCGCTATCAGCTCACCACACCGGCGCAGAGGGCTCTCAGGCAGACCTCCTCAGCGCTCCGACGGGTCGGCATGGCACGAGCTGGCAGCGTCGTTTGCACGGGATCTAACGAAACCTGAAATCCCTTCAATTTAATTCAAGCTCACGCCGTCACAAAATCCCCTCTGAGCGTTTCTACCATGCTTGCATCGGGTTGCCCCATTGCAGAGCCTGCCTACTCTATCTCAGGTCATACCAGATACACTGCACCGTCCAACTTGAAATGCACCGTCATGTCGCAGCCACCGCTAGACAAACACGCCTCCAGCGCTGATGAAGCCAGGCACGTCACCATACAGCCTCGCCAGCCGCGCCGGCAGGCAGACGAGCCGGGCTGCCCCGGCCGGCCGTCGCACAGCGCGCCCTGCCTCCCGCCCAGCGTCGAGCACCAGCTGTTGGACAGCGAGCCCTGCCTCCCCCCAGCGTCGAGCGTCGCTGACCTGCGTCCACGGCCAGCACCTCGATGGCGTACTGGGCGCGCCGCTGGTGGTCCAGCCGGCGCACCAGCGTCACCACGCCCGAGTCCGGCTCCACGGCGAAGTCCTCGTAGGCGCCGCGCTGCAGCCGGTACTGCACCCGAGCGTTGTCGCCCGTGTCGCGGTCCAGGGCCGTCACCTGCTTCACCACCGTACCTGGGGCGGAGTCGCCGACGGTCAGCAGGGACAGGCGGCGGCGCATGGGCAGACAGCAGGGCAGGGCAGGCGGAGCAGGGACAGATGGCAGAGCAGGAACAGACGACGGAGCGGAGGCAGACGGTGGAGCAGGAGCAGATGGCGGAGCAGGAGCAGACGGCGGAGCAGAGGAAGACGAAGGAGCAGGGACAGGCGGTGGAGCAGGTGCAGACAGCGGAGCAGGGGCAGACGGTGGAGCAGGGGCAGACGGCGGAGCAGGGGCAGATGGCGGGACAGGGGACGACGAAGGAGCGGGGACAGGCGGTGGAGCAGGTGCAGACAGCGGAGCAGAGGCAGACGGTGGAGCAAGGGCAGATGGCAGAGCAGGGGCAGACGGCGGATACGTGCAGACGGCGGAGCAGACAGACGGCGGGACAGGGGCAGATGGCGGAGTAGGGGCAGTCGGCGGAGCAGGGGCAGTCAGCGGAGCAGGGGCAGACGGCGGACAGGTGCAGACAGCGAAGCAGAGGCAGACGACGGGCAGGTGCGGGAGTCAGTGAGCGGGCAGGAGCAGGCCCCGGGTTGAGGCAGACAGTAGACAAAAGCGGATAATTAGCCAGGTCCCTCAGTGCAGAGGGCCGGATGTAACAAGACTTGAATGCTGGCAGAGAGCGAATAATTGGCACACAATTCGACTGCGGATGGTCATCAGAAGGAAGCCGGCAGGGCGCAAACAGAAGTCAGGTGCATTCGCACACCCACGTTTAGTCAATCGTTAGTAGAGCTTGCCAGACACCGGTGTTGTCGCCCAGGGGACCGGCGGGGGAAGCTCAGTCCCGAGGGGAGGGACGGCTGCGGCCGGTCGTCCTGGTGACATTGACCCGGGCGCCCGGCGACCGGCCGGTCAACAGAGGACGTGGCGCCACACTCGGGCCGCCGCCGGCCGCCGGCCGCCGGCCGCGGGGAAGGGAGCCACGGACCGGATGTAGACAGGCGTGCTGTGACGGGACATGGCGCCGGCTGGGCGGAGGCAGGCTGGCCAACTGTGGCACGGACCCAGCCGGCCAGCGTTCACAATGCAGTGTTGTCAGCATTTCCTGCATTTGCGAGTCATTCGACTGCAGTGAGATTCACTTGTTCCGCTGGAGTAGATCCAGTGCGGCGAGAAAGGCTAGAACAACATGATCTAGGACCACACGTCGATGTAGACGAAAGGAACGCTGGATCCCAGGGACTCAACTAAGCTATAAAAGTCCCTTTCGATAACTAACTATCCGTCCCTCCACCCCCGCCCCTCCCCCCCCCCCCCCCCCCCCCCCACCCCCCCCCACCACTTCGCCGGCCTCGGTGCCCTGGGTGCTCGATGCCCTGTTCCTCCCCCCCCTCCCCCCTCCCACTTCGTCAGCCCCAGATATCCTGAGCGTCGCGTCTCTGTCGTGCCCGATGTCCTGCCCCCCCCCCCCCCTCACCGCGCCAGTCCCCCGGTACCCTGAGTGCCGCGTCCCTGTCCCGCCTGCTCTCCTGACCACCACTATCCTGTCGAGGGAATGCGGCTTCACGTCCCCGATAACGATAACGATAACGCTGGTCTGACTCCTGTGACAAGCCCGCCCTAAGTCGAGACGGCGAGCGAGCGTCGCCACCTGACGCCACGTTATCGCGCCGACCGGGCGGCTGTGCTCACGGAGCCCCCCCCCCCCCCTCCCCCCCACTCCCAGCCTCACAGCGGGGGGTGGGGCAGCTGTGGTCACAAAGGCGGCCGCGCGGTGTGGCGCAACCGTACGGGAACCCCCAGCTTCCGCGCCTCTCTTCCCGAGCAGTAACATTCCATGGCCGTCCCAGTGGACAGAGAACGCGACCACCGGCAACCCGGGGTATCACCGGCGCACATTCAACGGATCTGGGACATGGACAGGAGCACCACGGGTGGAAGAAACCCTGCATCTTGGCGTACAATAAACGGCAGTGCCTCTCAGCGAGGGAAGCTCTGGTTTGATCCGGTTTGGCTGGGCGATCCCACTCTCGGGCGATTCACGATCTCCTCCGATCGTAACTGAGGCCGGAGTGGGGTGGGGGCTCCACACCTCAGCGCTCCGTCAAGACATGGCGGGCGTCGGGGCGGCGGACCCAGCACTGGGCGGCTGTGGCGCCGGCTCACGGCTGTCAGACCGTGCAGACTCGCCGCCACCCGCCCGGGAGCGTGACCGGCGGCGTCAGCCTCCCCACCCGGCCCCAGGGCCGCGTTCCCCATTGCCAATAGCTGTCCACAAGTTGCAACCCGTGACGTCAGAGGTGAGTGCGTCACAGCAGCCCCTGCGGCATAGGGGTTAGTCGCTTATGCATGATGTAGGTACTTGCGACGTCATAGGCAGCAACTCAAGTAGTTACTTTTCTAATGGGGAACGCGGCCCAGGTCAATGGCCTCACTGAACAGCTGAGCGGGCCGTGCCGGCGCAGCCCCTGCGGTCGGCCCGCCCCCGCCGACTGCTGGTCACTGGGTCACGGGTCGATTAGTCCACCTTCTGGCAGACATGACGTCACTGACCGGTCGGCAAAGTCTCGGGCAGCACGGCCTGGTACAGCTCCTTGGCGAACTTGGGCCGGTTGTTGTTGGTGTCCCTGATCTCCAGCAGCAGCGGCACCGACACCGTGTGAATGCCGTCCGTCACCTGCCCACACAGACGTCACAGCTACAGGCGCAGCACAGCGTCAGGGGCACAGGGGCACAGCTGCGACACAGACAACCGACAGGCGGATGTCAGGGGAGGAAGACATCTGTTACTAACATGACGAGGACATGAGACATTTCGGGGGCATGCAAGGAAAATACCACTGCTACACTGACACCGCGAACAGTCAAGTGTGGTACACCTACTGACTTCACACGTTTTTCAGGATATTGCGACTATATTTGTACAACAATTTGATGCGCATCGCCATTTTCAATAAAAGGAAAATGCAGTCAGAGACAATACTGAGATTATAAATCCTTTCAAGAGATCAGAGGACAGGGACGCCTCTCAAGTAATCGTAGCGAAGCCCAGCATCTCAAACTTTCGTAAATAGAGGAAATACCCCACAATGTGTTATGCCCTTCAACGTTGTCCAGCTCGTTTACCACGTTATTCAGCAGAGTCGACACCTTCGGTCTGCCACCGTATGTCACCTACACGTCAGCGAGCCGTCGAACCCGGACCACCGGACTACGCAGCGTTGCCAGTGCCGAGCCAAAGGAGGCTGATAACACGGCGTTCGATGTCTCGCCCATCCACTCCATCTAAGCCCCCTGGTCGCGCGGCTCTGTGCCCCTGCCCCCCCCCCCCCCCCCGTTCCAGCGACCCGGCCCGTCGCTGCCGCCTCCATGGCGCCCGGTGCCCGCCTTTGTCTGTCGTGTTTGGTGTGATGGCGTTCGGCGCCGGGTGGTGGGGTGTCCGCTCCCATG
>NW_023596805.1:25905441-25970515 GCF_011947565.3 Pollicipes pollicipes | reverse complement strand
GGAGGATCACGGCAAGTCCCGAGAAGTTGGAAGGCTGCGGCCGGTTCGTAATCTAATATTCGTTAGAACTAGAAAACATGTTGTGCAGAACATTCCCCTGCAGCCATACCGTGGACGGTTCAAGAGTTCCTGCAGTCTGCAAAGTACCCTGACCAGCGGCAGTCACCGCTCCCTTTGGTGGCGTCGGTCCGCCGGGCAAGGGGTCGCCCGCATCGGACCTCCCCTCCCCCCCCCCCCCTCAGACACCAGGAGGGTCTCCCACACTCACAGTGACCACGAGCGGCGGGTCGAAGCGGGCGGCGCCCTCCCGGATGGCGGCGCGGTACTCGTCGTCCGCGAACACCGGCTCGTTGTCGTTGGCATCGAGCGTGACGATCTTGAGCGGCACGGAGGAGCTGAGGCCGCCGCCGGAGTCGTCCGTCGCCTGCGGAGGGCGCCCCGCCGCCGCCGGCAGTCAGCTGAGCCCCAACCACGCCAGCCGGCCGGCCGGAACAGGCGGCGCAACCATGTACGCCCCGCAGACGTGCTCCTGAGAGCCCTTCATGCTAAGGGCATGCCGTCACTAAGGTCCGAACAAGTGGTGATGGGTTTAGTCTGTTCTCAGGACAAATCCATTCGTTGGCTTCCGATTTCGGTGGCACCTCAAATGGCTGACATATGCAATTTGTTACACAATCCTCAACACTATCCCAGCATCAGGGTTGGCATTTTGGCCAGCTGAACATAGTCTCTTCCACTTAATAAACGTTGTTGTTAATTGGGCTTAAGGGCGCGTCGATATCTGCGGTCATTTTGCGCCCACCACTTCCTAATTGCCCCGGCATTTGTCCCTACCTATCCCGGTGTTTTCCCAGTAGTCAAGACAAACAACAGCACATTGATCCAGCAGCAGCGCGCACGCGATGCACGGTGTGTTCGCCGCAGCTGGTACGGAGGCTGGTACCCCAGCCTGTACCTGACGACCCGACTGTCTGGCCTGCGTGACGCGTGACAACCCCTGCAGCAGCGGCGACGCGCCACCACGCTGAGGTGGCAACGCGCCGCGGTGCTGTCGCTCGTGGTCAGCGTTCACACGGTGCGGACCGGCGGCGCGCCGTCGCAGTTCCCACCTCGACGGTGAGGAAGTAGTCCCGCGTCGCTTCGTAGTCGATGCACGGTGTCGTGCCGGGGTTCTGGCAGGGCGCCACCACCACCGTCCCCGTCCGCTGGTCGATGGTGAATCTGTCAGGGGGGGGGGGGTCAGTACAGAGACGGGGCGCCACCACCACCGTCCCCGTCCGCTGGTCGATGGTGAAACCGTCAGGGGGAGGGGTCAGTGCAGAGACAGGGCGCACAACACCGCGGAACGACCTACCGAGGCGATTGCGCAAACTCATAGTTGCTTCGCGCTAAAGACGGAGAGGGGGGGGGGGGGGAGGGGTTGCGAGGCACGCCTCACATCGCAGAGAAGGCTGCGCAAAACGAAACGTACAAATTTGTCACCTCACTGCATGAACCAAAAATGTCCTATTGACACGACTGGCCAGGATGCCACTGTTCAAGCGAAAACACCACGCGGCTAGGACCTGCCCCTCCGCCCCAGTCCACCGTGCTGGGGCCTCCACCCCAGTCCACCGTGCTGGGGCCTCCACCCGTCTTCCGTGCTGGGGCCTCCACCCCAGTCTTCCGCGCTGGGGGCTGCACATGGTCCCAGGGAGCACCCCTGCCGCCGGGTGCGGCAGGAGTCCGGCGGCCCCGCCGCCCAGCGGGGACACCGGGAAGGGCCTCACTTCTCGGCGCCGTCGCCGCTCAGCTGGTAAACGATGCCGTCCTTGCCGAAGAGCCCGGCGTCCCGGTCTGCCGCCGACACCGTGGTGATGATGGTGCCCGGCCGAGACATCTCCGACACCTGGCGGACAGACACCGAACCAACGGCTCAGACAGCTGGCGGTCAGATGACGAACCAACGGCTCAGCTGGCGGCCAGACACCGAACCGACGGCTCAGATACCCGGCGGTCAGACAACGAACCGACGGCTCAGAAACCCGGCGGCCAGACACCGAACTAAAGGCTCAGACATCCGGCGGTCAGACACCGAACGGACGGCTCAGATACCCGGCGGTCAGACACCAAGCCGACGGCTCAGACAGCTGGCGGTCAGACACTGAACCAACGGCTCAGACAGCTGACGGTCAGATGACGAACCAACGGCTCAGAAACCCGGGGCTCAAATAACGAGTCGACGGCTCAGACATGGGCGAATGCTAATGCGGAGCCCAGGCCTGCTCGTCGTCAGGGAGTGCATGTTTCAGACATTTCGGACACAGCACAGTGACACCTGGTCGAGTGCAGGTGTGTATGGCTGCCGGATGAAGCCGTGCGCGACATTGGCTTCAAGTCAGCCGACCGAAAGCTCAAGCAGACTATGCGCTTTATTGCAAGCGTGCTGGCTCCAGATCCTTCCCCTCTACCATTACTACGCATTTGCGCCGTGCCTTGTCTTCGTGGTCATTAGACATTTTCTCAGCATCATTCAGACCTGCGCTCCGCAAATCTGCATTCCCATGGGCAATGCTTGTCAGCTGACCGAGCTAGCCTCGACAGTGACGTCACCTGGCGCCGTGCCAGATTGCATCACCTGACCACACAGCTGCTGATTGGCCGCCGCCTTCTGACGTCACAGGCCGCTATAAAAGGCGACGGCGGCCGGCGGCCGGCGTCCTTCGCAGCGCTCACCGCTTCCAGCCGGCCGTCATGACCGACTGGAAGAGGGTCCTCTCGCTCGAGAAGATAGAATAACCCTCCCGACAGTGCATACTTCGATAATGTCGCGGTTCTCTCAGCCGTGATTGACTCTGGTCCCCGTCCCTCCGTGCAGCCCCGCAGTCGGCCATTCGGCCGCCCAGGGGTGGAGGGACACCCCGGGGACCTCTCGCCGCCGCCCGGGTCGGCCCGCGCGCTCGCTCCAGGCCAGGCCACTCGGGCGGGGGACAGGTCACCGGGGGTGGCGACGCGCCGCCACAGGTCACAGGCCCCGCCCGACGGTGGTAGCCAGCTGGAGGACGACCTGCCAGCTCCGAGACAGGGAAGGTAAGGAGTGAGCTAGAGGACGACCTGCCAGCTCAGAGATAGAGAAGGTAAGGAGTGAGCTGGAGGACAACCTGCCAGCTCCGAGGCAGGGAAGGTAAGGAGTGAGCTGGAGGACAACCTGCCAGCTCAGAGGCAGGGAAGGTAAGGAGTGAGCTAGAGGACGACCTGCCAGCTCAGAGACAGAGAAGGTAATGAGTGAGTTGGAGGACGACCTGCCAGCTCCGAGGCAGGGAAAGCAAGGAGTGAGCTGGAGAACAACCCGCCAGCTCCGAGGCAGGGCAGGTACGGAGTTTGTTTGTAGTGGTTCTGTTGTCCACTGCCGTCACAAACTTATTGCCGGAGTGATATTTGCTGCTGGTATCTCTGCGCTGGAGAAAAGGCAAACTCCGTTGGCATTTGTTGCTAAACAATGATGGAAAACGCGTGGCAAGTCGCTCCTCTTGTAGGCCGACCCTCTAGGGAACTCGAAGCCCGCATGTACCGCCTGACGCCTCGAGGCGACGACGCGCCGGGCGCGGGCACCCACCTGGGCCACATAGGCTTCCTGGCTGAAGTGGGGCGGGTTGTCGTTGAGGTCGCTGACGGTGACGGTGACGGTGGCGGTGGAGGCCAGCTTGTCGGCCGTGTGCAACTCCTGGGCCACCAGCTGTGGGCAGGCGGGCGGGTCCGGTCAGCGGCGCCAGCGCCGCGACCCCGGCGGCCGACGCCGTTTCCGGGGAGGTCCGCCTCGCCGGAGACGCGGCACCGCGAGGGTGGGGGTGCAGCACCTCCGGCTGCATCATCTCCTGAGACCGTCACGGTTTGCCAAACACGGCACCGAAACGTCCAGCCGCCCCATCCGTTGGCAGGTAGTGCGGATTCGAGGGGTTTCATCTCACGCACGATAAACACCAGACTTTTCTCGGAGGCTTATCAAACACATTTACACTGCCGTTCATTCTCAACGGCATTCTCGCATTCCACGCCTACGCCAGCCCGTCCGAGTCATTCACTGAGTGCACGGACAGAGTTCACACAAGCCCCGAAGTATGCCATGCACAGCACCAGTGGGGCCATCCAGACCCTCGCGGCGCGCCGGCCAACACCCCGGCCGGCGGCGGCCGCGCCGCCGCGCCACCGCCGCCTCCGCCGTCCGGCCCCACTCACCAGCAGGATGAACTTGCGCTGGTTGGGGTTCTCGTAGTCGAGCGGGCCGCGCGCCAGGCGCACGCTGACCGCGCTGCTGCCGCTGCCGGTCGCCGGCTCCACGGTGAACGTGCCGGACTCGTCCAGCAGGCGGACGCCGAAGGCGCTGCTCACGCCCTGGAAGCGTCACCGGGTGGTGATGGACGCCCGCTTCGAGGGGCCGGGTAATGAGGAGTCGGGACTCTACCATCGGTGTCCGCGTGACGTGTCGGTTTGGGGGGAGGCGGCTGGAACGATGACCCCACGGGGAGTTTGCTCCACCCTGGCATGTGGTTTGCTCATCTTTCCTGACTGTTAACAACATCTGATGACAGTGAAGATGACGCAGGCGCCGTGCAGAGGCTGCTGTGAGCCTTCGCACAGACGGTGCGAGATTCCCAGCGGTGCGCCAGTCAAGCCCAAGTACATACCACTGAATACACACAAAGCTGCCCAGGTGGTGACGAGCGGCGGGCGACCCAACGCCACCAATCTAAGCAGGCACCGGCACCCCGGCCACACTTCGCACCAGCCAGCCCCGCTCGACTACCGGCGCTCCTCGGCGGACTTCCGTGGCGCCCGGCACCTCCGCAGCGGCGCCTGGCACCTCCGCAGTGGCACTGGTACCCCCGCAGCGGCGCCTGGCACCCCCGCAGCGACGCCTGGCACCTCCGCAGTGGCGCCCGGCACCTCCGCAGTGGCACTGGCACCCCCGCAGCGGCGCCCGGCACCCCCGCAGTGTCACTGGGACCCCGGCAGCGGCGCTGGCGCCACCACCGGCCGGTACCCACCACGTCGGCGTCCGTGACGACGATGTTGAGGTCGGGCAGCGGCGTGCCGTCCCGCAGGTTCTCGCTAATGGTGGTGGCGTACTCCTGCGGTGGCGGGCGGCGCGGCCGTCAGCGGGGCCGACGTACACACGGCTGGCGGTGGGAGAGCCGCCAGAGGGCGACGACTGGGAGGGAGCCATCGGCTATGGGGCGGCGCTGACTCACACACGGTCGGCGGCGGAAGCACCGCCAGAGAGCGAGGCTGGGAGGGGGTCACCAGCTATGGGGGCCAGCATCCAGTAGGTATGCATCCTAAAACGAGTATCCTCTTCCCACAGTTACTTAACACCTTCTATGCCAACCTCACTGCTGATTTAGTCATTCGGTGTATTGCACGCCTCTTTAGCGGGCAGTTGTGGCCTCTCGCGCTAAAAAATGTCCTTCCTTTGCATGCAACCCGTTTTGTTTGTAGGAAATCAAAGTTCCTGTATATTTCTGGCATGGTTATGTAGCGGCATTGAGTTACACAGCACGTGCTTTTTGGTCATGTTGGTATTCTCAGCTGACAATGACCTGAGCTCGTCTCAGTGGTGCTCGCTGTCTGTAACATGACCCCTTCTCAGTGGTGCTCAATGTCTGTGCCCTGAAACCGTCTCAGCGATGTTCGCTGTCGGTGATCTGAGATCGTCTCAGTAGTGCTCGCTGTCTGACCTGAGCCCATTTCAGCGGTGCTCACTGTCTGTGACCTGAGACCGTCTCAGTGGTGCTCAATGTTTGTGACCTGAACCCGTCTCAGTGATGTTCACTGTCTGTGACCTGAGCCTGTCTCAGCGGTGTTCGCCGTCTGACCTGAGCCCGTCTCAGTTGTGTTCACTGTCTGACCTGAGACCGTCTCAGTGCTGTTCAGTGCTCACTGCTGGAGCTGTTCTCACCTGCCGGCTGAAGCGGGGTGGCTCGTCGTTGGCGTCCTTAACTGTGATGGTCAGGTCAGCCGAGGTCTCCGTCAGAGGGCCGTATAGACGGCGGCCTGCCTCCACCTCCACCGCCTGACGACCCGACACACAGCCGTCACAGGAGTGCCACACAGCCACCTCCACCGCCTGACGACCCGACACACAGCCGTCACAAGAGTGCCACACAGCCACCTCCACCGCCTGACGACCCGACACACAGCCGTCACAAGAGTGCCACACAGCCACCTCCACTGCCTGACGACCCGACACACAGCCGTCACAGGAGTGCCACACAGCCACCTCCACTGCCTGACGACCCGACACACAGCCGTCACAAGAGCGCCACACAGCCACCTCCACCGCCTGACGACCCGGCACACAGCCGTCACAGGAGTGCCACACAGCCACCTCCACTGCCTGACAGTCGTCACACACTCGTCACACAACCGTCACACAGCCATCACAGAGCTTTCACACGACTATGGAGCTACGCTCCCAGATGCAGCACACAGCTACAGCAGCAGTCGCATCCGTCGCCGCCTGCACCGGTCCGGCAGGCGGCCGTGGGCAGGCGACAGCCGGCCGGGCACAGCCGGCGGCGGCGGGGGCACGCTCCGCCCATGCAGCCGACTCGGCCGCTGCCAGCAACGCGCCCGCACGGAATACCGTGAAGGAAACCTGCCGCCACGCGGCTCAAATATGCGTCTCATTAATGTTTTGATCTCGACGAAGAAGGTGTGCGCCGGTGGCTGCGGGTGAGCGGCCGTCGGTTACCTTGACACTGAGGTGGATGGCGCCAGCCTTCACCAGACTGGACTCGCGGTCCAGCCGCTTGGCTGTCACGATCGCGCCGCTCGTCTCGTCCAGCGAGAAAAACTCGCCCGGGTCTGCCGGGCGGACGGGAGTCAGGTCATGGGCCGCCAGACCGGGCCTGCCAAGCGGACAGGTGTCAGGTCGCGGGTCGGCAGACCGGGTGCGCTGCCGGCCGGACAGGCGTCAGATCACGGGTCAGCAGACCGGGTCTGCCGGGCGGACGGGCGTCAGGTCACGGGTCAGCAGACCTCGCACGCCACGACCCAGGCACGGCCGCCTGTGCATAGGAGTAGGACGGTCGACCTCGG
Organism: Pollicipes pollicipes; assembly: GCF_011947565.3. Classification (NCBI taxonomy): domain Eukaryota; kingdom Metazoa; phylum Arthropoda; class Thecostraca; order Pollicipedomorpha; family Pollicipedidae; genus Pollicipes; species Pollicipes pollicipes. The sequence continues at coordinate 25,963,438 of NW_023596805.1, read as the reverse complement.
AGTCGGCGGAGGGGGAAGGGGATGAGGCGCGAGTACCGTCAGACACGAACGGGAGTGCTGTGATCGTTGCGCTAACGGGATAGGCGATGGTCAAACCCAAACTGCCCGTCGCAGTACCGGGATAGGCGATGTTCAAACTTCTCACGGAGGCGGGGGAGGGCATCGGGTTTCATACCAGCACATCAGGAAGGCTGTGGTTCCGGACGTACCGCGCGGCGCTGTCAGTGTGAGGACAGACAGGCGACAGCCGACACACGGAGTCAGGATACGGGACACCTGGAACGCCTCCAGGGGAACGGCATAGAACACGGGCAGCACGACCGTCTGCCGCCCTCACAGGCGACGGCCGACACAAGGAGTCAGGACACGAGACACCTGTAACGCCTCCAGGGGAACGGCATAGAACACACGCACCACGGCCGTCCGCCGCCCTCACAGGCGACAGCCGACACAAGGAGTCAGGACACGGGACACCTGGAACGCCTCCAGGGGAAGGGCATAGAACACGGCCAACACGGCCTCCAAAGACAGCATGCTGAACACGTCACTCTGCGGAGGTATTGCGTCGCACAACCGACACCTGGCCCGTCAGGTCCCCGGATACAGTGTGCTGGGCGACTTCAATCAAATGGGACACGCGGCGAGCGTTTCAATGCAGGCTTCGGTATCGTGCAGTGTACGGAATCTTACCATTTTTAACCATCGTGAAGGGAAAGGCATGTCACCCAAGAAAGAAAGCGTACAACACTGGCCAGCGCATCTTAGTACCCAATTAGTAAATCCAGCAGAGCCCATCACCTCACCTGGCCGCCTGCTCGCCTGGCTGCACGTGCCAAATGACGCTTTGCAACTACCACTTCAATAATTTAAAAAAAAACGAATATCGGTATAGTGTTACACGTGCCGATGCATTTCAAAACGGATTACTAACCTTCCAACCACTCCTCCGGCACGTTCGACAACTGGCCGTACAAAAATAATATTCTGACGTCAATGAGGGCTGACATGCATCCATCGCAGGCATGTCTAAGTGCAATGTCACGCTACATGCACTGACCACGCGCCAGCGTCATCCTCGAGTACGGGAAACCCTAGGTGAACAGTCCGGTACTCAAGCCCCTCTCCATTCCATTCCCATACCGATCCCTCACTACTACGTTACAGCACCGGCCTACATCCTGTCCTACCACTACGCCACCAAGCTCCGCCCCTCCCAGCCCGCCGAGGACCGCTGTGCCGCGCGGCCCGCCGGCCCGCCACTCACTGGTGACCAGCTCGAACACCACGGGTCGAGCGGCTCCCGTGTCGCCGTCGGCGGCCGTCAGCGTCATCACCGGCGAGCCGATGGCGGCGCCCTCGTCCACCACCGCCGTCCGGCTGCCCGAGAACACCGGGCCGACGTTCTGCACGTCCTGCACCAGCACCAGCACGCGCGCCGACGCGTTGTACTTGCCGTCCTGCCGGGCGACACACGGGGACTCAGCGGCCGCTGCCGGTCGGGCGTTCGGGGCGCAGCGAGCGGCTTAGGGCGGCCGCGCGCGCTCCTGGTGACGGTCGTCATGGATGCCTGGCGTCACACGCTGACAGACGCTGGGTGAGCGCCTGGGGTTAGTGCTGGGTGTGCTGCTGGGGGTGCTGCTGGGGGTGCTGCTGGGTGTGCTGCTGGGAATGCCGCTGGGTGTGCTGCTGGGTGTGCTGCTGGGGGTGCTGCTGGGGGTGCTGCTGGGTGTACTGCTGGGTGTGCTGCTGGGTGTGCTGCTGGGGGTGCTGCTGGGTGTGCTGCTGGGTGTGCTGCTGGGGGTGCTGCTGGGGGTGCTGCTGGGTGTGCTGCTGGGTGTGCTGCTGGGTGTGCTGCTGGGTGTGCTGCTGGGGGTGCTGCTGGGGGTGCTGCTGGGGGTGCTGCTGGGTGTGCTGCTGGGGGTGCTGCTGGGTGTGCTGCTGGGTGTGCTGCTGGGGGTGCTGCTGGGTGTGCTGCTGGGGGTGCTGGGCATCGCCCGGACCACACGGCTGGTGGCGGCCATGCCCTCCGGCCGAGGACATCTGGCCGTGACCTGACCGTGGCCAGACCTGGGCCGGAGTCGGGGCTGGAGCCGAGGCCAGGGTCAAGTGGAGCTGACAGGCGAAGACACGGAGGACGCGCGCCCGGTAATCTGCTGTAGCCATATTACGTCATTATCAACAGCTGTGTGCATTATCAACAGCATTATCAACAGCCAGCACAGGCATAGCGGGGAAGCCACGCAGTGGAAGCACCGCCACATCGCCGTTTGGGCAAGCCACGCTTCTCACCCCTACCTCTACTGAGACGAGTCCTACGCCATCTTCTCACCGCTCCCTGGCTCGTCCTCTCACCGCTGTCCGTGTCAGCCCAGGCCCGTCCTCTCACCACTCTCCATGTCAGCCCAGGCCCGTCCTCTCACCACTGTCCGTGTCAGCCCCGGCCCTTCCTCTCACCGCTGTCCGCGTCAGCCCCGGCCCCTCCTCTCACCGTTGTCCGTGTCAGCCCCGGCCCTTCCTTTCACCGCTGTCCGCGTCAGCCCCGGCCCCTCCTCTCACCGTTGTCCGTGTCAGCCCCGGCCCTTCCTTTCACCGCTGTCCGCGTCAGCCCCGGCCCCTCCTCTCACCGTTGTCCGTGTCAGCCCCGGCCCTTCCTTTCACCGCTGTCCGCGTCAGCCCCGGCCCCTCCTCTCACCACTGTCCGTGTCAGCCCCGGCCCTTCCTTTCACCGCTGTCCGTGTCAGCCCCGGCCCCTCCTCTCACCGTTGTCCGTGTCAGCCCCGGCCCTTCCTTTCACCGCTGTCCGCGTCAGCCCCGGCCCTTCCTCTCACCACTGTTTGTGTCAGCCCCGGCCCCTCCTCTCACCACTGTCCGTGTCAGCCCCGGCCCTTCCTCTCACTGTCAGCGTCAGCCCCGGCCCCTCCTCTCACCACTGTCCGTGTCAGCCCCGGCCCTTCCTCTCACTGTCCGTGTCAGCCCGCCCCGTCCTCTCACCACTGTTTGTGTCAGCCCCAACTCGTCATCTCACCACTGTCCGTGTCAGCCCCGGCCCTTCCTCTCACTGTCCGTGTCAGCCCCGGCCCGTCCTCTCACCACTGTTTGTGTCAGCCCCAACTCGTCATCTCACCACTGTCCGTGTCAGCCCCGGCCCTTCCTCTCACTGTCCGTGTCAGCCCCGGCCCGTCCTCTCACTGTCCGTGTCAGCCCCGGCCCGTCCTCTCACCACTGTTTGTGTCAGCCCCGGCCCGTCCTCTCACCACTGTCCGTGTCAGCCCCGGCCCTTCCTCTCACTGTCCGTGTCAGCCCCGGCCCGTCCTCTCACCACTGTTTGTGTCAGCCCCAACTCGTCATCTCACCACTGTCCGTGTCAGCCCCAGCTTGTCATCTCACCACTGTCCGTGTCAGCCCCGGCCCGTCCTCTCACCACTGTTTGTGTCAGCCCCGGCCCGTCCTCTCACCACTGTCCGTGTCAGCCCCGGCCCTTCCTCTCACTGTCCGTGTCAGCCCCGGCCCGTCCTCTCACCACTGTTTGTGTCAGCCCCAACTCGTCATCTCACCACTGTCCGTGTCAGCCCCAGCTTGTCATCTCACCACTGTCCGTGTCAGCCCCGGCCCGTCCTCTCACCGTGGCCAGCAGTGTGGCGCTGATCTGGCGGTTGACCTCAGCCGACAGCAGCAGCGGCCGCTGCAGCACCAGCGAGCCGACGAACACCTGAGACGTGGACTCGGCCGGCACCACCGCCAGCACCTGACACGCCTCGGGCGACTGGTGACACACAGAGACAGAGGTGACACAGGACACCCAGTCGGCACCGCTGCTAGCACCCCACTCGCCTCGGGCGGCTGGTGACGCACAGAGGTGATGATGGACAAACACCCGGAGGTTTTCAGTTATTCAGCAGCTGTGGTTGCACCACACTATTCAGTGGTGTTCGAGCACGCCAGGAAAGCAACAGGGTCACATTGCCCACTTTACAGACATCCTTTACTATATGACACTGGGGCTTCACAACACACTCAGCTGCTGAGACTACATGACATTGCCAGCCTCTCACCCTGGCAGCAATGGTGGGCACTGCGGGGAATCGAACCCCGTACATCTTATTTACATGGCACACAGCCGAACCACTGCACTACTGGCATTCTTTCCTACGTTCTAAAAGTAGTGAATACCCCATAATTATGATACAGTTCACGAGCTTGCCCTTAGAAATGTGGTTATCAGCAGTTTTACTGACGTGACACTACTACCATTATCACAAAGATCACCATCACCGCCACACTGTGACCCTCTTCACTACCGACATGACGCACCGCCCGCCCTGGTGGGCGTCTCACCGATCTGGCGGCGTCGCAGGTAACGTTGAGGTTCTCGCCGACCAGGTCCGGGTCAGAGACTTCGATTCGGCTGATCACAGCGCTACCAACAGCCGCGTCCTCCCGCAGCTCCGCCTCGTGCAGTTCCTGACAGGGGGTCAGACCCGGGTCAAGGCAGGTCAGGGCAGGTCAGGGAAGGTCAGGGCAGGTCAGGGAAGGTCAGGGCACAGGGCACATGCACAAGGACAGTGCATGCCATGTCCTCCCACAGCTCTGCTTCATACAGCTCCTGTCAGCAGGTCACACTTAGGCCAGGGCAGGTCAGGACAGGTCAGGGCAGTTCATACCAGCCCAACAGTGTAACCTCTTACCAGCCCCCCCCCCCCCCGAGGTGAGACCGGCTTGTCAGCCCCAACCGCCGCTGCCGCGCCGACGGTACAGTGGCGTCATCCTCCAATAATTGGTGGCGATCTGGAATGCCCTGGGTTCATTCTATCCACACGGTAATCACATATGCATGATGATCACACAAATGACCTGAAATAACAAAACTACAGGGGTACTGCTCTGTGCCTCTCCTCTCAAGCTGCGTGACATCCATCCTTGGCTAGTGGAAGTGAGGCATGTTCACAGGAGCTCCAAACATTATAAGTTGCTTGTCTGGTGGATGTAAGTGCTCAGCAAAGCACAGGGATACCATAGGAGCAGGCTTGCACAAAAGAGCACCAAAACACTGACCTTCTTGAAGTGTGGCTCATTGTCATTCTCATCCACTATGATGACAGTGATGGGGACTGTGATGACGTTGTTCTCGCCGCCCTCCACCCGGTCCTCCAGGGTCACCTCCAGCTTCAGGGTGGTCATCGCCTGCAAACCAGCCCAAGTAAGATCAGAGCAGGCCTGCTGGTGCAGACAGCCCTCTGCTCCCCAGGCCAAATGGCAGCAGCCAGCACATCAAACACTCGGGGTTTGGAAGTTAATAAGCCAGTAGCAGTACAACTCACGAGCAAATGTTGTTCAACAAAACACAGAGACATGACCGTGTTACAAACATCCAGCAGCTCTGACTTCAAACTAAATGAAACAGACCATGTGTCAGGCAACACACTCCATCCTCCAACTGGATGAGGCACAATCTTGCCCCAGATGGCAAGAGGACTGGAGGACTTGACTTGAGAGGACTTGAGAGGACTTGCACAAGCAGGACTGCACTAGTGAGTCAGCTGGCCAGCCTGCAGGATGAACTGACAAACCTCATGATCGATCCTCTTCTGGACAGAGACGACGCCCGAGCGCGGGTTGACCTGCAGAATGTCGGTGCCCTGCAGGCCGTACACCAGGTCCGAGCCCTCTGGGTCTGAGCCTGCAGACAGGACAGTCACCAGTAATGCCTGGCAGGTCTACTGTACTGAACAGGATGCAGTGCTGTGCTGGGTGCTGATCTCTCTTTGGAGGATTAAAACAGAATGGCAGGCTGAGCCTTAAAATTACCATAGGGTATGACTGTTAGCATGATGCATTACTGGTGTTCCTGCATCCCCTATGAGTGAAAAAGCTATGCGTGAATAATTTGTCTGGGACAAATGGTGCATCATGAATGAGACAGGACAAAGCAGCAGCTAATGACGGAGCAGCAGCTGATGACATCACTTTTATAAAGTCATTGCGGATGAGACCATCAAGCAAACACACAAAAACATGGCCAATTCAATTATTATTGTACACAGATGTTAAGTATAACTTATGGCAGCACCTCAGGACAGACACAAGTTTGTTCAACATACCCTGTAGAGTATACACCTCCTTCCCCACTGCTGTGTTTTCAGATATCACATGGTAGTCCATATTCTTCACAAACTGAGGTGGCTCATTGCCAGCCACCACAGCCAGCAAGCTCATCAGGAAAATACTGGTAAATGAGTCCATCCTGAAAGACAATCATCCCACACCTTAGACATAAGGTACTGTAGAAAACATTGAAACACCTACCATTTGTGACCATCATTCATTGCAAATATGCAAGACACTAAATCATTTAAATGAGCAAATTGTGAGGCAAAAATAGTTCAGATAAGACAATACCATCTGAAGATTTTTATAAACAAATACTATTATATTATGTGTGGATTGCATGATAGTACCTGAATATTCTTATACATTCTAGCAGCCTGATATTCATGAACAGCTTCAGGTGACAAGATGTGAAACACCAGGGGGCAAAATACTATGCCTGAATGCTTCCCAAAGCAGGATTACAGACAAGCATTACTTCATAAATTACCTTAAAATGCCTGAAAAGGCCCAGCACAGGTTGGGCACATTCAGCAGCATGAGGAACCATTAAGCCAAATGTGACAAGGCTGCATACACTTTGCAAAACTAGAAAACTGATGAAACAAAGAGGTCAGAATTCTGGATGACAGATCTTTTTTGTCATGGCATTAGACCTGGGTATATTAGCAGATGCATACATTCCATGTGAATCAGAATTTTGATACACATTTTTTAACCTTGGCTTTTTTTAGGTAATCACTACAGCTGTCTGGTCATTACAGTCTGTCTGGGTGGCTCAGTTGGTTAGAGCACCTGCCTCCCAATGGGTGGGGTGGGTTCAGGCCGCTTTAGGCGCTCGCCACTTGTCTTTGACAGGTATGGCCCGGGGCCGGTGGCAGTGGTTGCTGTAGAGGTCAGTTGACATCAGAGGGCAGGACAGATGGTGCTGAGCATGGCAGCACATTAAGCTTTTGCCACTAAATTCTGCTCTTGCCTGGAATTGTGCCATCCGATGGTAGTGGTCAGGGCTCACACAACAAACACTGCTTAGTGCTTAGCATGAGCTCTGGTCCCAGAAGGCCATCCATTCAAAGCATTTGGATCAAATTTCTAAAAAATAAATAAATGGAGATGCTTTATCTTCACTTATCATACATCCATGTGGAATGAGGCACCAGGGTCACTATCAAAACCAGAAGAGCAATTTCTTGCTTCTCCCAGATTTACAGCATGATTTAACCTATAGCACAATGACAACAATTTTAAATACTCCTTTTACCATAGATAAAAATGACAAGTCCTTTAAACTAACACATTTTCAAACCCAACCTGCCAATACCTCCTGACACACCTCTCCAACCAATATACTTATCCAGCTCAACAACAGGGGTACTGATGGTGTGGTGATTACATTAAGCATCTGGGAAACCAGAGGCAAGGGATTTTATCAACCACAGCCTCAACAGCTGAGTATGTCATAAAGCCCAATGGTGCACACCAGCTTGACAATGATATCACGCTATTGCAGAAACCAAATACAACATCGGTCAATGCACACATACATAATTTGTGCACAAGGCTGGGCTGCAAATGATGCAAGATAGGCCTGAATGGAAAAAACATATTCTGAGCAATCCGAGTGTGACTTACCCCAACTCGTGGCAGTAATACGTTCAAACTTCCACTTGTTTATCCAAAAATCCAGTTGCGGCCAGGGCGTCTTCAGAAGAAATGATCAGCCTTCACAACTACGTGCGAAACTACTGCTTAGCTTCGCATGTTTGGTAATTGTACCAACTAAAATAAAAAAAAATTATGAATGGGGGTCAAATGTCCGGTTCAACTCATGACACAAATATCTGGGGAGTCCCGATTTCGCGACCCTCCCTCTCTCATCGCACTGTCATCTGTTGCTATTCTTAAGGGCGTCAACAAACCAGTTCAATCGGCCTTGGGGGACGTTTCGCAGTTACATGAATATTTGTCGCACTGAGTAAGCTGCAGCTTCCCAAAATATCATGCTACCAAAAAGTAATGCGCCACTTTCTGTCACAAAAGCGTAAGAATGCTATACATGCAACGTCAACGACCTCGTAATTTCCATATTCTTGTACCGTTAGTCGGTCATTTCGCATATCCAAACTAAAGTACAAAATTGCGGTTGAAGCTGAATGCACTGAGATTTAGACCTAAGTGTAATCGAGGCATAATCACAACAAAGTGTAAGGAATGCTGCTGGTGAAGACCTTTACCGGTGTGATCACCAAGACCCGCATTGATAACGTTACTGGGTTGTTAGGGCCAGAAAGGATGAGGTCCATTGAAACCACATTTTCTCGTCATTGAATGTCGTAACATTACAGTGATCATAACGAGCACCTTGCATTGTCAAACAGCATTACACAACGCGAGGAATATCGTATCAAATCAACCCGGGCGAAAGAGACCGGACCAGAAAGTTTTCTTATCTTATAAACATATGGTAGCTGGCATTTGTTACTATCACGGCGCATGCTATTTCGTGGGTAGGTAAGGTAAACAGTGGGCGTGTGTGTGTTGGGCGTAGAGGGGTGGGGCCGTGCGTGAGGCGTTGAGGTTGCGCATCATGTAACTGTCGCGTCATCTTGCACTTGGAATGGCGGTGCAGGTGGCTGTGTAAAATGTCCTTTGTGCCCAAGCTCACCGAGTGGGCAGGGTGGTTATCTCAGCCATGGGCGCATGCACGCCGATTAGATTTGGTGTCAGTAACAATCTGCAAGAAATTCATACATAAGTCAATTAATTTCATTTGATGCGCATTGCTGCGTAGGTGCTGGGCACTTAAATAACATACATTTTCTGATCCTGGTGCCTGTGTTCCATGAGCTCAGGCCAGGCTGCTCTAAATTTTTTACTTATTTGGACACATGTATTTCTTTTGCATGAGTAGTGTGTTGGGGACCTTAGCCCCAAATTGCCTTCAAAACATCTAAGCCCCCTGAAACATTGGCTTGCTATGCAGTGGAATGGGGGAGGGGTCATGGTGTGCCAAATTCTGGATTGGCACACCAGGGCACTAAGCCACAAGGTGTGCATGTGCTGACATTTTTTGCAGGGTTGGTGCTATACATTAAAAATGTCCTTTAATATGTATTTGTCTAGTTTGGTGCTATGAGGAGGACTGAGCATAGGGATATGACTATGCCTAGCCCTCAAGATCCTTTGCAAACATGTTTTTTGTCAGGATTTTGTTCACTACATATAAAATTAGACACTGGAGCCTCTTCTGCTGAATATGAGGTGCTAATAGTTAGACGTGCCTGTTACCTGCTCTCCTAACAATGAATGCTGCATTGATAATCAGCAGCAGCTCTCCATGTAATAATGTGTATTTTGTTTCAGGGAGACAGTGCACTTCTTCTGTATGTAACCAGCGTTCTGGAGGTGTTCACCTGACAACAAAGTATTATCATTCCTTTTAACTCAACACATTATGGGCTCAGCAGATGGCTCACTTACTCTGGTAATCCAGCATAGTAAGTATGGTGTGAATGTGAATTGTGTATTGTGGCTGATTTATGTGCAGTATAGCCAGGGCCTTGATATGTCTCCATTTAAGAAATCCAAAGATCATTTAGTATTGATTATCTGCCTGCTATATGCGTACAAGGCAATGTTAGGGACTTTCAAAACTTATTAAGATGAGTTAAAGTATGCAAATCCTGGCTTTGTGTGAGGTAAGAAATCAAGTAATCTCAAAATGATGTGTATTAAAGCTGGCTCATGTTTAAAATTTGCTCCCATTTCAGTGGGCAAGAAAGAACTAGTGACATTTCAAACAAGCACCACTCTCAGGGAGTTCCAACAGAAGGTTGAGGAGATGACCAAGGTTCCAGCATCTGTCCAGAAGGTTGTGCACAGGTATAGAGCAGCAGTGGCTGTCTGGCCACCTGTCATCTTGTCTGTCCAGCCTGTCTGGTCTGGCTGACTGGCTGCCTGCCTGCCTTGTCTGTCCAACCTGTGTGGTTTGACCAGTCAAGCATTGATAAAGAGCAGGATCATATGAAGGACTGTGACAGCACTGTGTGCCATGTGGCACTGGGGGGTCTTGATGCAATATAACCAGGCTGCCAGGCCCAGTCCCCCTGAACCATCTGCCTTTTCAGGGGTCGGGATTTAGCCAGGAACGATCCTGACATCACCCTGGATGACTGCCGAGTCAGGCATAAAGACATCCTGATGATTCTGGGTAAGTACCACACTGCTTTTGAGCTACTGTGGATATCTCCTTTGAACCCATATGGAGCATCTCAGCAACATTAACCCTCCAAACCAGCTCTTCTTACCACACTCAGGATATATTGTGCCATGTTCAAGGCCTACAACATGTTCACCCACAAAGCCCTGACCAATGGTTGAGCAACATTGTAGTGGTATGGTTCTTCGGGCTTGCTGTAGTGTACTGGCATTTCCAGGCATTACGTACATTTCTAGCACATATATGAATGGTACATCATATCTCACGCAGGCTGTAAAAGGTATGCCCCCACATGGTGACTGGAGGCCTAGTAACTTGCGCTAACCGCGGCGGTTTCACAGTTGCCTAGATCTTGAGATACATGGCCTACAGCTTGTTTCTAATTGGCTGGACTGCGAACCATGTGGCCGGTATGTGAGTGACCTTGACCTGCAGGTCAGCTTGAGGACCCGGTGCGGGACGAGACGCTGGCGACCGTCTGTGACGTGCATACGTGTGACCTTGACCTGCAGGTCGGCCTGAGGACCCGGTGCGGGACGAGACGCTGGCGACGATCTTTGACCTGCATACGTGTGACCTTGACCTGCAGGTCGACGCGAGGATCCGGTGCGGGACGAGATGCTAGCCGCCATCTGTGACCTGCATAGTGTAACCTTGACTTGCAGGTCGGCCCGAGGACCCGGTGCGGGACGAGACGCTGGCGGCCATCTGTGACCTGGAGACCCAGGCGGAGGCGGTCGTGGCGCGGCTGGATGCTGTGTGCGGCGACATGGATGGCATGAAGAAGGTGCGCTGGGTCGTGGACATCATAGAGTCCGTACCATTTTGGTAGTCTGTTTTTTTTCTTCTCCCCAGCTGCTTTTTTGAAGGGTGTCTTGTACAAAATGATCCATAAATAGGAGGGAGGATCAGAAGGGGATGTAAGCTGCATGCCTACCAGACTGAACAGTAGTTTGGGTTGGACAATTCGGTAGTGCTTCCTGATGGCTTCAATTTGAATAGCATCTTAAAGGTAGTATGAGTTATTGGACATCTGGACCAGGCTGGGTAGAGTAGGGTGTGTTACCATACAGTAAGTGATCCCGCGATCGTCGGCGTGTTGGCTGTCGCACGTGACCGATATGGTACCTCACTTCTGCTCACGGTGGTTTCGAAAATTTCCAAATATTTTGCAAATGGCAGTAGTCCTCCAGTGGAATAGCTTATGGCCGTTTTAGAGAAAGATTTAGACATACGTCTGATTCCCCGCTGCGCCCGAACTAACAGTGCGCGCGCTTAACTTCCGGAGTTATATCTTCAGCACCAAAAGCTAGATTTGTCCACGCCTTTTTGGTGGTATGTTGGCATTGTCGGGCTTGGCGACGCCGTATTGCTAATATGAACTCTACTAATGCCTTGAATTGGTGCCGCCACTCGTTCTCCCCCCCCCCCCCCCCCCGCCCCCTCTCCTCTCTCCCAGTCCTCCGCGTGTGGCGCGTGAGGCGGGCGCCGTCTGACCGCCGTGCTCCGGTCCGACAGGGCTTCCTGCCGGCGGCGCTACAGAGCGAGACGCGCGGCCGGCTGGAGCGCCGCCTGGCGGCTGTCTCCGAGGAGCTGATGCGCCTGCTGGAGCGGCTGGACGCGCTGAGCGTGCAGCAGAGTGCGCCCGAAGTGCGGCGCAAGCGCAAGGCCGTGGTGACCGCCATCAGCACGCAGATGGACCGGGCCGACGCCGTGCGGGCGGCGCTGGCTGAGCGGGGCTCGTAGCGGGCTGGGACGGCCGCGCCACCGCCCGCCCCGCACACCGAGACCGAGATCGGCCCGGGTCGGCCCGGCTCGCTGCACCGAGACGGGCCGTACCGGCTCGAGGTGTCCGCACCTCTCCCACGTCCGTCCTGTCGGTTCTCTGATTGTTACATCGGGTGGGGTGGGGTAAGGGGCCACTCCGCCCTCTCCCCTCGCGTGTTGGCTCGGCCGTGGCTTCTCTGGGCCGGCCGTTCACGACCTCCCCCGTCATGCAGCCCCGGTCGTCCCGACTCTGTGGCCGGGCGCCGCCCGGCTCGTCCGCCGCGCCGCGGCCTCGGTCGTGGCGGTTCTGGCGGCGGCGGCCGGCGGTGTGGACTGCAGGCAGCTGTGTGGCGACGGTAACCGCGGCGTCCGGCGAGGACGGCTGTGCGCTGTCCGGACAACTGCCGTGTACAGGGCACTGGTGGTACCGCTCCGACCTGGGACCGGGACCGGAGCCGTGTGCGCCCTCTGTTCGGTGTCGGCGCTGGAGGGCATTGTGATCTGGCGGTGGTGTTGCTGGTGGCGGCGCGGCCTTCTCTGGTGCGCGACGGGCGTTGGGTGTGGTGATTGGTGTTCACCACGCGTGCGCTCGTCAGTCACCATCTGCGCTCGGGTGGCAGGGTGTCTATGTGTTTGTGTGTATGTTTAGTTCTGCGCTCTAACGAACACGCTCCGAATCAGGCATCTGCAAACTGTTCAAGAACGATAATTCCAGATTCGCTGCTTCAGTGAATGTCAGTTGGGACGCAAACAATCTCAGAACGGCAGAAGTCGTCCACCGCGCCAAAGTGCGAAATTTACTGCACCTCACTCTCATTCCACACGGTTCATATGTTGCTACTGTCGTAAGACGTCTAGAGATCGCATCATTTCTGATCATATACTGGAGGCAGCTGGCGGACCAGACGGGGCGCCGCTGACCGCGTCGGGCTGGTGTCTGTCGTGGTGCAGATGCACCCCAGCGGCTCTCCCAACAGGGCACAACACATCTACCATTCGTTAGAACATGGCAGTGCAGGTCGGACGAGGTGACTGGGCTCGCCCGTGCCGGGGACCGGCGTAACTCACCGGCGTAATGCTTTATGAAATACGGCCACGGGTAACTGCCGCAAATCGCGGCGTGCATACTACATGCGTACTGTAACATATCGACGTAACGCTTTATGAAACATGGCCACGGGTGACAGCCACTTGGCTTCTTGCCCACGGCCACGGGTGACGAAGAGCGCCGCGTGCATACTACATGTGTGATGGCTAGTGGCGTCGTGGTTACGTCCCACGTGGGCCTGAAATCGTGCAGTGTGACGATAACAATGCCAAGCGACTCGAAATACAGGACGACGGTTTGGACCAACTTGTGTGTAGTGCCCCGCCACAACGGGAGTCGTGCTATGAGCGTGTGTGCCTGGGCTAGATGGACTGTGATAGCAATGGACTGTGATACGAATATCCTAGTTGCAGGAAATGCTTCCGTAGCTGTGTAAATGACGGGGGTCTTGCAACGTGTCGCAAAGAACTGGCTTATAATAGCGTGTTTCGAGTCCAAAAATACTTTTGAATGCGAAGCCTTAGTAAAGCTGTCTAACGCGGCATGGCTACATTGTGTGAAGGGTCTTCGCTAGCGGTGATGAGCAGAATCCGATGATCGAAACTCGTTTCAAGCTCGCATGGAACGTTCGTGTGACGAGGACGTGGAAGATGCTCTATGCAGCCGATGGCGTACGGTCGACGTACGAACGCGTTTATGGAAAACTCAGTTTCAAATCCCATCTGAAAAATGAAACGAACCTTTCAAGCAAACTTGGGAGTTTTTTTGCGATGACGCAGTTGGCAGCGTATGAACACGGTTCGCGGTAAGTCAAACCCTACCCCTGCTGGGTAGGCTGTGCTGGCACTAACTGCGTGTAAATACTTTGCGGTGATTTTTTTTTGTCAAACCCTGCCCCGCTGCGTAGGCTGTGCTGACACTCTAACCCTGTGTAGATACTTCGAGATGAGTTTTGTTAAACCCTGCCCCGCTGGGTAGGCTGTACTGACCCTGACTGGCCATTTGTAGATACTTCGCGATGAGTCTTTTGTCAAACCCTGCCCCTCGGGTAGGCTGTGCTGACCCTGACCGGCCGTGTGTAGATACTCTCCGATGAGTCGCACGTCCTTTGTCAAACCCTGTCCCGCTGGGTAGGCTGTGCTGACACTGACTGGCCGTGCGTAGATACTACCCGATGGGTCGCACGTCCTTTGTCAAACCTTGCCCCACTGGGTAGGCTGTGGTAACACCGGCCGTGTGTAGATACTACGCGATGAGGCGTGGATCGCCCGTCTCACCGCCTCGCGCTCAGTACTCAGATGCTGATACACAAGCCGCGTGGAGGTCCCCAGCCATTCTCGTCACGCGCCCCCACTTTCTCCGGCGCCCGCTTTCTCCGCTGGTACGCCTGGGCCCGGGGGCGCCCGGTCGCCGCCAGCGCCAGATCTCCCTGTTGATGGGACGGCGCCCCGACGAACCGCGCGCGCTGATCGCCGGGGGTATGCGCGGCAACGACTGTATGGAGCCGTGGCGCGGTGGCCGCCGGTGGCTACCCTGCACCGGTTACCGACCGTGGGGAGCCGTGGCGCGGGGTGGCGCGGTGGCCGCCGGTGGCTACCCTGCACCGGTAACCGCCTGTATGGAGCCGTGGCGCGGGGCGGCGTGGTGGCCGCCGGTGGCTTCCCTGCACCGGTAACCGCCTGTATGGAGCCGTGGCGCGGGGTGGCGTGGTGGCCGCCGGTGGCTTCCCTGCACCGGTAACCGCCTGTATGGAGCCGTGGCGCGGGGTGGCGTGGTGGCCGCCGGTGGCTACCCTGCACCGGTAACCGGCTTGGCATGCGCTAAGTGCTGTCTCACTGTTCAAATCGGTGGGTTCTCTGCGAGTCGCGCGCTCCTCTGTTCGCCAGACCGGCGGGCGCGGCCGGTGATATGGCCAGGAAAGGTCTGGCCAAACGCTCACAGGTCCAACGAGCGCCGCACAGCGATAGGCGAGTGTCGCGAACGGCAACAGGCTTTTAGACGCTGAGATCATTCGTTCGAGGTGTGTTTTGCAGAGTTGTAATACTTGGTCGGATATGTGTTTTGCGGATGTACGTTTTGCGTCGCCTTGGCGCCGTTCATACTGTGTGAGCTGCCGACCACGCTGGTGGCAGTTCAGCCCTACGTTTCACCTCACTCTGCCGGCGCGGTCGGAGGCCGGCCGGGCGGCGTCGCCACACGCGGTCACCTGTGTCGATGGCTGTATTGTCGAGTCGTGAACGATCGCCGCGCGGAGGGGCGACCGCCAGACGGCGCGGAGCCACCTGTGATCCACAACACCGGCCGGCAGCGGCCGCGGCCAAACAGAGCCCGGCGAAGGTCACAGTCGCGCCACTCGCTCGGCACCGCGCTCCGTCACAATCCCGCTGGAAATCGCAGCCGCATTCAAACCCATTCGGTCACAGTCGCGCGGGGACTGGGGGCTCTAGCGCCCGGGGCTGCCCGGCAGGTCAGCTGTCTGCAGTTAACAACAATAACAACGGTTTGAGCAGCCGCGCGGCGGACAAACATGACACCTGAGCGGGAGGGAATCAATGCTTTCATAAGACATCCGCATCCATTCTTGGAGTGTAGCCCAGCAAGGTCATAGCATCTGCCAGCCATGTGCGCCTGTGCGCTCGCGTAGTAACAACGGTTAGTGGAACATTCCTGATGGGTCGCACTTGCCTTGCCTTTGCAGCCGAGTCGAGCTTCGACGTTCGCTCATAACGGCCCCTGTTGTTTCTCACCCCTGGCTGGCACTGGTCACTGCGATTCTAGCGTCCGTCCCCACACTACGAGCGCACACATCACTCCTCCGCCTTCTCCTTCTCCTCCTCCGTCTCCTTATAGAACTTTGGCCTGAGCCGGGCGCCGAACGGGACAGGCCGCCGCTTCCTGTTACGGACCTGGTCCAGTCGAGACCTGGGCTTGGCCGTGGTACTGGCGCCCGCGGCCTCCTCGGTGGCGGCGGCGGCGGCCGACGCGACGGTGGCGCCCTCCGCCTCCGGCTCGGCCGCCTCCGTCGAGCTCTTCTGTCGGTTGTAGAACGAGCTGATGTAGGGCCGTCGCGTCGGCAAGTTGAAGAATGGTCGGCGGGAGGGCCGGGCGGTTGTGGTCGTGGTGGGAGCTGGTGCGGCGGTGGTGGGCGTCTCAGTCGGGGCAACCTCCTCCTCCACCTCCTCGACTGGCGCCTGCTCCTCCTCCTGCGTTGGCGCCTGCGCCTCCTCCTCCTCCTCCTCAGGCTGTTCCGCGGGGGCTTCCTCCTCCTGATCTGGGTAGTACACGAAGAAGACATCGCTGTTGCCCTTCTCGTCCACCACCTGGATCTCCTCATTGACGGCCAGCGGGTCTTCCACCACCTCCACGATCTCCACGATGTTGACATCATCGGGGCCGGCCAGCTCGTTCGGCTTGATCACCTCTTCACGGTACTCGGAGGCCTGCGGGTACTGCGTGTCGAAGCCCTGCTGCGGCAGCAGACTGCCGGGGTTCGGGCCGCTGTAACCCTGCGGCGCCGTCGGCGGCGAGTTCAGGTTGTACTGACCGGTGACGATGTCGGTCGGGCTCGGTGGGCCGTAGTCCTGCGGCGCCTGCGTCGGCTGCTCGCCGCCGTACGCGAACGAGCTCTGGATGTTGACGAACACGTCGCCGCCGCCGCCGTAGTCCTGGCCGCCCTGCTGCTGCTGCGCCTGCAACGACTCCAGCGTGATGATGGAGTCGGACGCGGGAGCCGAGTAGCCCTCCTGCGCTGCCGCCGGCGCCGCGTAGCCCTGCTCGGCGGCCGGCGCCACGTAGCCCTGCTGCGCTCCGCCGTTCGCCACGATGCTGTTGGGTCGCGGCGATCCGTATCCCTGTACCGGCGCCTCGGCCTGCACAGGCGCCGGCTGACCGTAGTCCTGCGCCGGTGCCGGCTGGCCGTAGTCTTGCGCCGGCGCCGTTGCCGCCGACTGGGAGCTGTACTGGCCCAGGATCGAGTCGGGCTTGGGCGCTCCGTACGCTGCTGGGTCGAGCGCGGCTACGTTTGAGACCGGTGAGGACTGAGGCGCCACCTGCGCCGTCGGGTAGTACTGGGCCGCGCTGTAGTCGATCACAGAGGCCTGCTTAGGTGAGCCGTACCCGCCAACGGTGGCGCCGCCGCCGGCCGCGCCGTACCCGCTCTGGGCCTGAGCCGGAGCTCCATAGTCCTGCTGGGCCTGGGCTGGAGCGCCGTAACCCTGCTGGGCCTGGGCTGGAGCGCCGTAACCCTGCTGGGCCTGAGCCGGGGCTCCGTATTCCTGCTGGGCCTGAGCCGGAGCTCCGTATTCCTGTTGAGCTTGAGCTGGAGCTCCGTATTCTTGCTGAGCCTGTGCTGGGGCTCCATACCCCTGCTGTGCCTGAGCTGGAGCTCCGTATTCCTGCTGAGCCTGAGCTGGTGCCCCGTATCCCTGCTGAGCCTGAGCTGGCGCTCCGTATTCCTGCTGAGCCTGAGCTGGAGCTCCATATTCCTGCTGGGCCTGAGCCGGAGCTCCGTATTCCTGCTGAGCCTGAGCCGGAGCTCCGTATTCCTGCTGGGCCTGAGCCGGGGCTCCATATTCCTGCTGGGCCTGAGCCGGAGCTCCGTATTCCTGCTGAGCCTGAGCTGGAGCTCCATATTCCTGCTGGGCCTGGGCTGGAGCTCCGTATTCCTGCTGGGCCGGAGCCGGGGCTACGTAACCCTGCTGGGCCTGAGTGGGGGCTCCATATTCCTGCTGGGCCTGAGCCGGGGCTCCATATTCCTGCTGGGCCTGAGCCGGAGCTCCGTATTCCTGCTGAGCCTGAGCCGGAGCTCCGTATTCCTGCTGGGCCGGAGCCGGGGCTCCGTAACCCTGCTGAGCCTGAGCCGGGGCTCCATATTCCTGCTGAGCCTGAGCTGGGGCTCCGTAGCCTTGTTCAACATCTGGAGCCCCGTATCCCGCTTCGGGTTGGGCGGGAGCACCATATCCCTCCTCCACGACAGGGGCACCGTACTCCTCCTGGGGCTGGGCGGGAGCTCCGTACCCTTCCTCCACGGCTGGTGCTCCGTAGCTCTCCTCGACGGCCGGCGCTCCGTAGCTCTCCTCGACGGCCGGCGCTCCGTAGCTCTCCTCGACGGCCGGCGCTCCGTAGCTCTCCTCGACGACTGGCGCTCCGTAGCTCTCTTCGACGGCTGGGGCACTGTAGCTGCCGCTGACCTGCACGGGAGCAGCATACGACTGCACTGGGCCTCCGGAAATCGCGTCCTTGGGCGGCCCGTAGCCACCGCTGGTCACCGGTGCCGCATAACTGGCCGCCGGCTGGGAGGTGTGGCCCTTGGAGCCTCCTCCGTGCCCGCCGCCGCCACCTCCGTGGCCCTTGGAGCCTCCGCCGTGTCCGCCGCCGCCGCCTCCGTGGCCCTTGGAGCCTCCTCCGTGTCCGCCGCCGCCGCCTCCGTGGCCCTTGGAGCCTCCGCCGTGTCCGCCGCCGCCGCCGCCGTGGCCCTTGGAGCCTCCTCCGTGTCCCTTGGAGCCGCCGCCGCCGCCGCCGACAATGGTCACGGCTCCGTTACCGCCATAGGTGGCCGGCTTCGGCGGACCGTAGCCCTTGCCCGAGGGCGTAGGCGCCTTGGGCACCCACATGGCGTTGTACATGGGCCGCCCCATCCAGATGAACTTGGGCAGGTGCGGCTGGGCGCGGCACATAGCCGGGAACCTGAAACAGAGGCCGCTCAATCACGGGCCGGCGCGTGACAATGTGCGGACAGGTTGACAGTTGACAGCTGGACAGCTGACAGCGGACAGTTGATAGTTGACAGTTGACAGTGGTCAGTTGACAGTGGACAGTTGACAGTTGGCAGTGGGCAGTTGACAATTGACAGTGGACAGTTGACAGTGGACAGTTGACAGTTGACAGTGGACAGTTGACAGTGGACAGTTGACAGTGGACAGTTGACAGTTGACATGACGGATGTGTTCATGTCAGCAGCCGAGTGTGTAACCTGACTCCGGCATGGTTCTGAAGCCGCTCACGTTTCTGGAAAGGCGGATGCAGCCCAGAGAAAACTATCGAGTGCGGACCACTGGCATGCTATTCGGATCTGTATCAGCGGAACACCTTTCGAGTATTAACTACCCACGTAGTCACTGGTCCAGGCCAGGCCCGGCGGAGCTCAGCCCCAAGTGCTTGCGACTCACGTGGTAGCCAGGTCAGGCCCGGCGGAGCTCAGCTCAGAGTGCTTGCGACTCACGTGGTAGCGAAGTCAGGCCCACAGGAACTCAGCTCCGAGTGCCCGCGACTCACGTGGTATCCAGGCCCGGCCCATAGGAACTCAGTTCCGAGTGCCCGCGACTCACGTGGTATCCAGGCCCGGCCCATAGGAACTCAGTTCCGAGTGCCCGCGACTCACGTGGTATCCAGGCCCGGCCCAGCGGAACTCCTCCGAATGCCCGGCCGGCTCGATCTTGTACTCGGCTCCACCTCCGCCTCCGCCGTAGCTGGAGGGTCCCTTGGCAGCTGGGTAGCTGGCCAAGGCCAGCGGAAGCAGCAGCGCAGCGGCCGTCCAAGCCCGCATCGTTTCCTGCTGAGAGGGTGTCGGGGTTAGGTGTGGCACGTCAGAGTGGCAGGGCCAGGTGTGATACGACAGACAGAGGGGTAGGGGCAGGTGTGATGTGATAGACGAAGGGCGGGGGCAGGTGTGGCGCGGCGGGCAGAGGAGTAGGGTCAGGTGTGGCACGTCAGACAGAGGGGCAGGGGAAGGTGTGGCACAGCACAGACAGAGGGGCAGGGGCAGGTGTGGCACGGCAGACAGAGGGGCAGGAAAAGGTGTGGCACCGCACGGACAGAGGGGCTGGTGCAGGTGTGATGCGACAGACAGAGGGGTAGGGGCAGGTGTGATGTGATAGACGAAGGGCAGGGGCAGGTGTGGTGCGGCGGGCAGAGGAGCAGGGTCAGGTGTGGCACGTCAGACAGAGGGGCAGGGGAAGGTGTGGCACTGCACAGACAGAGGGGCAGGGGCAGGTGTGGCACGGCAGACGGAAGGCACGGCAAAAGCGTCGACGGGGATGAGTTTGGTCGCTAATGCTCATTATGCCTTATGGTTGGATGCACGTGGTGGTTGAGATGTTTGCTGAAGTGCTCCTCGCACTTCAGCAACTCACGAATGAGCACCCCGCTCCACCAGTGAACACACACGTGCCCATTGGCGGAGCGGGGCGGAACAGTTCCTGAGACATTGACACGGACATCGCAAGTGGACGTTGGGGGTCACACCAATGCTGTCACCTTATGATGCTTCGCGAGTGGAACAAATGCGCAAATTCTGAAAAACCAAACTGTCCATCTACTGGTTTCTAAAAAAGGTATAAAACATGAAACATTGACGCCTGTTTTGTACTCCGGCCCGCCGCGCCGGTGCCGGCGGCGACTGTCCGGCTCAGCGCCTGGCTGCAGACCCTCAGCGCGCCGGACGCCGGGGGAGGTCGGCGTTACACGCTCTCGCCGTCGCGCCGCCAGATCCTCCGCCACGCGCGAGCTCACAGCCGCCGCCGTTTCGCGGCGCTCGAAATGTGGGTCTGGCGCGGCGGCGGCGCGCGCCAGCTCCGCCGACCCACAGCCGGTGGCACGCGGGCCGGATTCACTGGGAACGGGCGCCGGTTTCTCGTGGGCACGGCTGGTCCACTTCTGACCGACTAATCACATGCAGAACGGGCGCCCGACCGCTGACGAGACTCCGCCGTCGCCCAGGAGCTAGCGCGATGCCTGAGCCGTGCTTTCCGTGTTTTCTCGACTCTAGATGGTAATTGTTGTCTACGCCTCGGTCAGTTGCATGTCTCTCGCCTGGGAGTTCTCTTTCCTGGACAGCTTTACGAGGCCATTGAAGACTTTTATGGGTGAGAAAGCCTGCGTGTTGGCCCGGCTGAGGCGACATCAGCTGATTGATACTGAGCTTCTTTAGCCGTGACGGCCGACTGTGAGCCAGCATACAGGGGTTACAGTTTGCCCATTCCAGTCCAGTATAACGTACACTGGACGTCCGTTCCAGTAATTCCGCAGCTGTTAGGATTCTCGACGCAATGTGTTTCACGGGAAGACTTCCCCTTTCGCTGACTCAAGATAAAAGCGTAAAATTTTAGAAATCGCGCCGTGAAATTCAGTTGCGGTTTTATTTTCCGGTAGTTCGTCCACCTGTCGCCTGGATTACGTGTGTCTGGTGTTTCCCTGCCGTCATATGGTGACTGACGCCAGTTGCGAGGACCATGAGCTTGACCAGACCACACTTCGCCGCCGCGCCCACAGGTCTGGCGCGAGGGGCGGAGCCGCGTTCGCATCCGACGGCTTTCAGCCCCCATATCGCTCATTACGCCCCGCTGAGGTGCCTCTGAGCACGCGACCGCCGACGGTTACGCATGGGCCGCCTGGGCTGCGCCGGCGACGGAGGATGGTCGCTTAGCGGCGATCCTCTGGAAACTTGGCGCCCCGCCAAATTGTTCAAAAATAAGATTGCGATTGAAGAACAACACTGTCATGCCACTGAAAGGCCGTAAAACTCCAATTGAGAAATCGTGTTTCGCTGCGGTCGCCTCGAACGATCAGCTCTCACGATTTGTCCGTGAGGACCGTCAAGACGTGATGCCCGGCCGGATTTCATCTCGGACATCTCGGACATCTCGGACCACATCTCGCCGCTTGGACCCGATCGCAGCACGGCAGCTGGCGCGCGGGGTCCAGTTCGCACCTCTCGCGCGCGCCATCTGGCCCCGGTCGGAGCGCGGGGCTGCGCCGGCAGCCCACAAACCCGCCAGAGCGTGCAGCGGCCGCCGGCGCCGTCATCAAGGTCGGTCGGCGAAACCGCGCCGCGTTCGCCACCGTCACGCGTCACATTTGACGCGCGCCTGTAGCTGCCGCACGCTCAGCGGCGTGTCCGGCGCGGCCCACTGCGGCGGAGACACCGGCGGCGGAGACACTGGCGCGGGCTGGTGAGGGCGACGGGGAAGGAGCGACGTTGTGATGGGTCCATCAAGGGTAGGGGGTGTCCCTGAGCAGAATGGGTACGGAGAGTGACTTCTTGGAGACACATCACCCTGCTTTTGCAAGGGGGAGGCGGGAAATTATACTGGTACCAGTAAATTTCCTAGGTGAAGGCAGTTGACCCTTTTGCCGATCATGGCTACGCTGTTGTCTCTATGGTAGCAATCTCAGCATGGCAGGCAAAGATGGACAATGTCAACGAAGCATAAGAAGCTAGCGGCGACATCAACGGAACGTCGGTAGCTAGCACCACGGCTTGCTAAACGCCGTTATTTACAAGGCCAGGCGTACCATGACATCTACACATAGATCTATGCATGAGCCTGATATCTACACCACACTTAGTCCACAATGAAGTGGGCAGCTGTTATTAGGTTTACCGGCTCGGTGAGGGTTCGTAGACTGCCTCGGACCGACAGGCTAACGGTGCTGCACAATTGGCACGTGAACAGGCCACTCCAGCCTATGTTTAGACACCGACCACAGACGGCCAACAAAGCGCACGTTTGCTTCAGTAACGGCCTGTTCACCCACTGCTCCATCATGGACAGCGGCCTCAGGGCAGGAGCAGCCCGTCCGTCGACCTCGGAACACTGCCGCCTGAACCGATCCCATCGAGTTAACTCCCGCCGATCCGTCACCCAGCAGACGGGCGCTCTGTCGGATACAGTGGCGTGGCAGCCAGCAGACGGGCGCTCTGTCGGATACAGAGGTATCGCAGGCCACAGACAGGCGCTCTGTCGGATACAGAGGTGTGGCAGTCCACAGACGGGCAGGCGCTCTATCAGACACAGCGGCGTCGCAGCCGGCAGACGCCTGTCTGTGGGCTATCGGATACAGACGAGCTCTGTCAGAAACAGAGTCATTGTCTCCCCGCAGACAGGCGTTCCGCCAGGCACAGATGCGCTCTTCCAGACACGGAGGCGTCGTTTCCTCTCATACAGGCGTTCCGAGAGGCACGGACGAGTCGTGACCCCGGGGTCAGGCCTGCTGACCCCGGCCGGGACCGGGTCACCGGATCTGGCCGACTTCCGGCCGGGGCTGATGGCCGCCCGGTGGCCTCTTCCGGCCCTGGCCCGCCCTGCTCGGCCTGACCTCTATTGGCTGACCGAGGGAGGGGGGGGGGAGGGGCAGCAGGCGGTCGGCACGCGGCAGGAGGCGCGCCGCAGGTGGAGCCGACACGCTCAGATACTCTCCCCGGCTTCCGATGCGGTATGGTATGAAGCTCGTAGGAGAGACGGACAGGAAACCCAGGAGCATGTCATCTGATCAAAATGGGACCCGTATATGAAACAAGTAGGGGCCGCCCCAAGGAGGCAATCCGACTGCGTGTAACGAGCGGAGGGATCAGCTGGGAGCGAGCCCACCGGACACAGCCGTCCAGGCGATCACGATCACAGTCAAACACTACGAAGTCGAGTTAGTTAGTTGTACATACTGTTTTCCCACAAAGGAGGGACTACATTCTTCAGATGCTGCTGGATGTGATGATTAAAGCCATACACTGGATTTCAAGCGTCACCAGTAGCTAAGCAAGGGCGAGTGACTTATGTGTGGTCGTGTCATTTCTTCTTGTCAGCTCTGTCACTAAGTGTGTGCACCTAGGTGCCACCAACAGCTGAACATACGGACAGCTGATTGCTTCCTTTACAGAGCGGTTGGGGTGGCGGGTGGTGGTGGGGGGCGGGCACCATTCCACACATCTCACTCTGTCACAGTGTGTTACGCTGCTGGGTTTTCCACGTGACGCCCGGCGTAGTACCGCTCAGCTCGTCGCGTGCCGGCCGGCACAGCTGATTGCTACCCGACTGGTCACACGCCAGCGCCGCTGTCTGCCCGCTGGCGCCCGCTATTGTACGCGGCCGAGCGCTGAGGCAGCGGCGGCTCTGATTGGCCCGCCACGGCCGACGGGTTGCCGGCAGCGACAGCTCTGATTGGTCTCGCCACGGACGACGGGCTTACGGCAGCGACGACGAAAGAGAAATGATGCCGTGGCGACAGCTGGGCGCTGCGCCATGACCACCGCCCATCGGTCGGGTGCGGGTCACGGGTGGGAGCAAGGATGCATCCAGGGACTGATTTGAGGGGGAGGATGTTTGTCAGTGACGCGACAATTTTGTATAGTTGTTGATAGTGTCAGTCGCACAACACACAGTGTGCTGGCAGTCATCGCTCGTCTAAGAGACTAGAGTGACATCCGTTTCCGGGGTGCAGTTTTACATGCAGTTGAGATCATAATTCCTGAATGGTGAGGATCACTGAGGCCCTGAATAGTCTGATGTTAAGCATCAAGGGGTCAGGTCCGAACCAAGCTCACTTAGCATTTGGGAGCATAGATGCGGTTGAAAAAGGCAATATTTCATGCTGGATGTGCGCTGCTCATATAACTCACTAGTTACTCAGATGTTAGCTTGGCATGCACAGGTAGCACCGGCGTGCTGAAGGAGTTCCATAGAGCACGAAGCGAATTGCAAAATTCGCATTTGTCCTCCCGCTGCTCCTGACTGCGCTTCTCTATCGCACATGGCCTGCCCTGCCGGCGTTCCTGACTACGGCTCTGACCTGGTGTATGGGTGTGGGTGGCCTGCCCTGCCAGTGTGCCTGACTACGCCTCTGACCTGGTGTGTGGGTGTGGGTGGCCTGCCCTGTTGGCGTGCCTGACTACGGCTCTGACCTGGTGTGTGGGTGTGGGTGACCTGCCCTGCCGGCGTGCCTAGTTACGCCTCTGCCCTGGTGCGTGGGTGTGTGGGTGAGCGGCGGCGCTGGGCGACGGAGCGTCGCATGAGAGGGCATGGCAAGGCCGCTCCCAGCGTCACGCCCACCCGAGCCCGTGCCGGAAGAGAAATCGAGAAGGGGGACAGCTGCCAGGCCGGAAACGATACCATGTCAGAAGTTACTGGGATTGCATCAGGACGCTGCTGAGACGCTAGGGCAAGGACGCTAGGGAAGACGACATGGGCAAAATACAGTGACTGTAGCGGGACAGCACCACCAGCAATAGAGGGAAAGTATCGGAACAGTAGCGGGCAGGGAAAACGATATGGGTAAAATATTGTAACGGTAGCAGGACAGCACCACCAGCAATATAGGGAAAATATCGTAACAGTTACGAGACACTGTCCTGGTGTCATTGGAGCAGTGTCATGCTGGTGTCGGAGGCTGCAGCGATGATGTGTCGGACCTGATCTGTCGTCGCGTCACCGAGACAGTGTCATGCTGGTGTCGGAGGCTGCAGCAGGGATGTGCCGGACCTGTTCTGCGGCAACCGTGTCGAGACCGCGTCTGGGCAGACCCAGGATGCGTCGGGACTACAGCACGGCCAAACGACGACAGGAACACGTCAGTTAAGGTGGCATCCACACAGGAACTGTGACTGAACTGCATCAGGGTTATACTGGTGACTGGCGGAATGTCTCGCGAGACTGCTGACCTGGACTGAGACTGTCGCACCGAGACAGTCAAATTTTGCTGACGGCATGTCAGGACAGTGTCGGGATGTTACCCAGGTGGTGCTGGCTCCTAACAACAGCATCATGCATAGTTTGCTTAAGCAGGTTTTCTCCAAAATTCCTCGCGAAGCGGAGCTCGTTACCCGCACCCTGAGCTTACAACGAAGGTAAGCAGTGCCATCCAGGTCAGCGGGCGGCTTTGCCACCAGTTCTTTGGCCAAGCTATTCGTCCGCTTACCACTCAGCACTTGCGTGTGTGGACCAAGCCGTTTAATATCGTCACCTCATATCAGAATCCAGTCCTAGCGGGCAAGCCCTCGCTGTTCGATCTGATGACCGGTCGCGGGGCGGCGAGGGCAGGATCGCTTAAAGACAACACCGATATTGTGCCAATGCTCACTGCCGGTGGATAATTCGTGACATCGAACCGTGTCGAGACAGTGCACTGCGATAGCATCCGATGATTCTGTGCACACAGCTCGGCACGAATCTAACTTGACCGCGTTCTGGAATTTAGATCAGGACACGAAAGGGTGCCTATAATGACTATCGTGCATTGGGGAATGTTCCGTAACGGACGTTACACCTTATTGGACATGCTGGAGTGAACAGTGACCACCGAGCAAGAAGGCCAGGCTGGATGCATCCTTCTGTTCCTCGTCGACAATCCGCCGATGCCATTAAGAAAATTGCCATTAGTTCCGACCGGAGGGATACGACCTCAAAGCTGAATGGGTAAAATGCGATTTCCACTGCCAGCAAACGCAGACGGAAATGCGTTTAATTCACCGGGCCGCGCAGCGAAGGCATCCGAGCGACTTCAATTTGTCACATGACCGCAACCAGCCAATCAGCCGAGGCACTCTGCGCTCGGCGCTCGGCCGTGATTGAGCCGGAGCTGATTTACGAGCGGCTAAAGCGGGCATTCCTCGAAGCACTGGAAGCGGCGGCGGTCGGCAGTCGTGAAGTGGACCATCCGGCGGTTACTCACTGTTTTGTTGGCCGCTCGTCAACTTTCCGTGAGGCAGCGGCCGGTTTTATCGCCGTTCCCAGCCAACAATTTCCTGAAAAGACGAAGAATTCGGCTCAGTCTAGCCGGTGGCCATCGCCTAACCTCTTTACACAAGGCTCAGCTTTCCCGCCCAGCGTCTCTGGCCTACTATCTTACATTAACGCCTCACGACTGTACGGATCAGTTTCCAGCGAAAATCAAACATGACATCGCCTCTACGGCAGTCACGGCGGCCCTGTGCCTGTTAGGTCGAGTTTTCCGGGCACTCGCGGCGGCCGCGCGATCTTCTCGACGCCACCGTAGTGTCAAAGGCCTTGCGCGGGGCTCGAGATGAGGCTACGCTGAAAGAGAAAACGGTTGGGATGCTGGACGGGCGACCGGGAGAAAGCGGCGAACTGCGGTCCTGGCCGATCGCATCGGTGCGGTATGCAGCCTGCCCCGTGGACCCGGCGGTCAACAGAGAGGACCACCGGGCAGCAGGGACCACCGGTCAACAGGGACCACCGGTCAACAGGGACCACCGGCCAACAGGGACCACCGGCCAACAGGGACCACAGGTCCACAGAAACTACCGGTCCACAAAGGGGCCACCGGTCAACAGAGGCCAACAGCAAGTAGCCAGCAGACAGCAGGAACTACTAGTTGCCGGGTCTGTCAATACAGAACACCGTCTGCTCACTGATAATCCCGTGAATGGAACGGTCCCCAGGCACATCCCTCGATCAAAGAAGAGCCGTCACATCATTTACCATCGCTGGCTGGCTCGTAATAGAATTGACTGATTGATTTATTGTGCCCTGACAAACGACCGGCACGCTCCACCGTGGCCGGGGGAAGCCTTCTCCGCTGACCAATGTCGGTGCTGCAGAATGGTCGCCATGGCAATGACGTGTAGCATGTCTTATAGTACCCGGCGGGCCCGAATCTTGCTGAAGTTCAGATGGAGACCGGGCTGTGTTTCGCGTGGCAAGAATTGGCTTAAATTTTTTTGCATCCCTGTCATTTTTTAGAAGCTGCAGGATTGGGGCATGCACATTTATATGCAATAGGGAACATAAACGCGTAACCACTGGCCCATTGCTTTCAACGTGTGCTAGACAGCCCGTTAGGCTGTAGGGGCGTTGGAAGACAACTTTAAGTTACAACAATTATATCCTTGTAAAGCATGCAAATGGCCAGAGTAATAAAGAGTTTTATGGTTGGCTTTACGACCGCCATCAAACACCGCATGAGTTTTGAATGGTCCAACGAACTTTTAAGATTTTAAGTCCAGAGGACTGGCTCTCTCTCTCTCTCTCTCTCTCTCTCTCTCTCTCTCTCTCTCTCTCTCTCCCTCTCTTTTCGTAGCAGCGAAATGCTGAAGAGACACCCTTTGGCTAAACTCATGATCGATCAAGAAAGCGATGACCTGGTAACAGGGCTAGATTTCTACTTGTCGTCATTAATATTAAAGCAGGATAAAATTTCAATAATCTGCTCATTATTATTCAGTGGCTTCATTCACACTCGGAGAATTAACGTCAACACTTCGAATATCCCAGCAGAAGTAGCACAAGCACGAATATCGCCACTTCCTGTCATACTAATTGCTGACGAGACGGCTGTTCCGGGTTTCGTGAGCTGCGCGTAGTTGAATGGGGTGTCTGTGTGGAGGCCGGAGTCTAGTTTTTGGAGGGGTTCTGGCCAACCAAAGACCGTGTGACCACATCAGTCAAGCTTTCCGACAGGCGCGATGATGTAGCCTTACGGCCCCGATGAGCAGGACCGAGCACTCCCATCAGATTTCCGACATCAAACGAGCGACGGCAGGCCCGGACAACGCACTCGCTGCCCACGCGCGCTCGCCGCGGTCCTGCCGGTCGAGCCGCTATCGGCTCGTCAATCAGCTGTTGAGGCTGCTGCTCTCACACGCGCTCACAGCGTCTCGACACGGCCGATCCTGGCAGCGCCGATCCCTATCGCCCATGACCTGGTTCGGCCGAGAGCCAACAGCGATCTCACGGCGCGCGGTGAGTGCTCTCCGCGGCCGCGGCAGTAACGGCGAGCAGGCAGCGCGTGTACCGGCAGACTTCCAGACGGGCCATGTGCCAGAGGAAGCCCTGCGTTGAATGTGAAGGCGCTGCGCTTGTGTTGATCAGCCTGGCCAGTACAAACGCAGTGCGCAGGGGGCGTGCGTTTCCAAGCGAAGAGACATTGCGGATGTCACAAGCAATCACGATGTTAAAATCGATGACATCATGGCGCCGAGCGGCAGACTGCAGCCCCACCGAAAACATCCAAAATACTTTCTAATGATTGGTGCTTATCCCGCAGGGTGACCCTGTGAGTGATCCGGCCGTGGCGCGGCTGCGAGGCTCTGTGGCGCGTGCTGGGCACATTTGGCCGCGTGGCCCGATGGCCAGCCGTTTTGGCACGAGCAGAAAGCGTGAGTATCCGCTCCGTCGGCCGCGTCTCCCTGCGCTGCACAGAACGCTAGGGCCTCATCTGCCCCGGGAGACCTCGTGAGGGTCTGCGCTGTACAGACCGTCAGGGTCCGTCTGTCCCGAGAGACCTCGTGCGGGTCTGCGCTGCACAGACCGTCAGGGCCTCATCTGCTCCGGGAGAACTCGTCTGCTCCAGCCAGGGCCTCATCTGCCTCGGGAGACCTCGTGCGGGTCTGCGCTGCACAGACCGTCAGGGCCTCATCTGCCCCGGAAGAACTCGTCCGCTCCAGCCAGGGCCTCATCTGCCCCGGGAGACCTCGTCCGCTCCAGCCAGGCCCACTCTGGTGTGTG
The DNA here is from genome assembly GCF_011947565.3 of Pollicipes pollicipes. Taxonomy (NCBI): domain Eukaryota; kingdom Metazoa; phylum Arthropoda; class Thecostraca; order Pollicipedomorpha; family Pollicipedidae; genus Pollicipes; species Pollicipes pollicipes. The sequence goes on along the minus strand of NW_023596805.1, from coordinate 25,934,064 downwards.
GTGTTCACAATCGTGTCAGCGGCGGCAGCCGTTTCGCTGTCAGGAAAGCAAGCGCATCGGTCCGGCTGGGTTCCGGCAGTCATGGTGTCAGTGACTCACACATTGACCCAGTAGTCGGCGCCGTGGGAAACGGTGGCATGCATTGAGCATATGCAGCGGAGATATGTGTGTGAACAAGCTAAAAGAAAGAAGCAGGCGAAAGCCAACTTACTGCCAGCTGGCGAGACCACGAAATGAATGAGAATAAAATTTTGCGTTACCAATGCTTTGCAGCGCTGGTAATCCAGGTCAATCACGACACGTGGCGTGTAATCGTTGGTTTCGTTTTGGTAATCTCACGAGTTAGGAGACCTTAAGCAGAAAGATTCATCAAAAATATTTGGAAGTTGCCAGCTGCTTGATTGCTAACCGGTTGGATAAGTGTAATTGCGAACGTGTCTAGAAAGTCGTCTACGTTATCTACCGCACGTGCACATGTGAGCTACCCAAGCGCGAAAGCTCGGTGGTTTTCAGGGACGTCAGAAATAAATAAACAAAATAAATGCTGCTGAAATATGTTTATCCTCAATGTCAGTGCGTTTAGTTTTTTTGCGAGGCCTTTCGACGGGTAGCCACGGTTCACGAGAGAACATGATGTTTGACAAGCGCAGTGACGTCACGTCATGGCGTGGTGACGTCACGCCACAGCACAGTGACGTCACAACAAAACGTCACAACACATTCGCTCAGTCGCTGAAATGCAGTCAAGGGATACGTTCAAAGTACGAATCCATACAATGTCGTGCGATATCTGAAACCAAGTCCACTAGACTGACTAACACTGATCAGCACCAATCGCCGAGTAATATCACATCAAGGCCCCACAACTGCGTGCGTCTTCCAAATGCACAACGGTTGATTTCATTGTGTCAGCCGGTAAGGCAGCTCTAAACTCCAGTGAGCTGTTAGGCTGCGATCGATTATCGACGGCGCCGAGATAACCAGGACGCCGAAGGCAACCCAGTCGGTGGGAATTCGTCACGATCTGGTTGGATACACATTCCCATGTATCGCATGCTTCCAGTGTAACGAAACGATTTTCTTCTTCTGTCTAGACGTGAAAGGGAACTTAATAGCTGGAAATGTATGATGAGACGTGAAATTATGGGATTTAAGGTCCCCTAACACTAATATAAGCAGGAAGCAGCGTCCTCCAGCTCTGATGTAAGCGTTACCGATGACTGATTTTGAAAGTCCTCGTCCCACCAGGCACGAACTAGCCACAACTCCGGCGGTGTTTAGTGGACGCGCGTCCGCAGCAGCTGGACGCGGCACGCTATTACCAGTGGCGCTGTGGTTACCCCGCTCTACCTGCAGCGGCGCGCTTATCCCTGTCGTTACTCGTGAGAACTGCTTGAGCAAGCTCGTAATTCGAGGCGTGTGTGCATGTAAATCTGCTGGATTGCTTAAACATGATTGCTGAAACACGAGTTGCTGGATTGCTGCAATCAGCCCCAAGTGGCTTAAAGACCTACGCCACGCGCAGCTTGTGCTCGTGATGATCCAAAATTGCTGAGACAGTAGACTCTGTAGGGACCGGGGTGACATTTAGCTGCAAACACATTGCGAAGTTTTGAAATGCGTTGCTTTCTGTCTAAGATAGCGCCAATTTGTTCCATTGATTAAATCACATCTCAGCGCGAGTGAGTGGCTGAGTGGGACCAGCGTTAGTGCACGGGTTCGTGGCAAGTAAAACGGCCGGAAGGACATGGCGGGAGGACATGGCGGGAGGACATGGCGAGGGTCGACGGGCGGCGTCATGGGGTTACGGTGCAAAAACGATGGGACGTGCTGGCTCGTGGACCTTCTTCACGAAGGTTATCAGATCAGACTCATATGTGACAGCGAATAATATCGGAGGATCTAGCTCAGATACAGAGACCCAGGTTAGTTTAGAGACTTTAAACTATGACCTTAGTTTTGGTAATCTGACCCGAAACGTGGGCATCGTATAGCTCACTGTACCATCAATGCATCATGTCCTTTGTAGGCTCAGAAGTCACATGAATGACCAACACAGTTTGACAGCTAAGGGGCTAGGGCTCATTACAGAGCTATTCGAAATAGTGTCTGAGAGAACTGACAAGACATATACTGCCGCTTGTATCGGCAGCTACTGTGTTTAGTTGCCAATCGTTGGGCGGTCAGCACCCGAAACACGTGACTTTACGTCACACGAAATATCACGCCGCTGCATTGGTGGTTAGGCGTTCTAGCTTAGTTATTGACTGAAGTTGAGACGACTAATGGTTGATACCAAGCGACCTGTGAGCTCTCTGCGCTCACCGCAGCTCACAGGTAAGAGCGCCAGCAAGCAGAGCCGGCGTCCTGCAGCGTCCGCTGCCGAGCTGACACGGCGCCGCACCTAGAGAAGAGCGCTGTACGCCACGCCTGGGCGGTGTCGCGTCCCAGAAACAGACATCGTGAGACCCGCGCTGGCAGCTAGCCAAGACGGCCGGGGCGCCACCGGGCGCCGTGGCGGGTACTGACATGACACACATAACCCCATTGATATTATTTGGCGAGATGGCCCAAGCATTTGAAGAATTTCCTAGTGAAGTTAAATTGGTCTGCAGAGCTGGATGTGGTGCGGTCTTTGCAAAAAGCAATACTAGCGATGCCTCCGATCTCAGACAATGCATGCAAAATGTTAGGTTAGACCAATGTAAAAGCAAAATCAAACGCATACTTCAGCACCAAGTCTTGGCAGAAACATTCCATCCTTTCCAGACAAAGATCATGCTAAATTATATCCCATCAAAGGAAATTTGCCGGGACTGATCAATATGAGCCGAAGTGGCTGGCAAAATTCGAGCTGCGTTGATAAAATGTAACTTTTCCAGAGCGACGCTCCAGTTCTCCAGACAAGGCCGCGAGCTTCCTAAAAACTACCGCCGGCCACGCCTTCAACTGCTCCGGTGAAAGCACGTGCCGCTAATAACCTGTGAATCCTATTTACACTGGTGTTTTGCCGATTGATTGGCCGGCAGAGCGGTGCTTTCGCCGCAGCGCGCCGCAGGTAATGGCGTGCCGATTATTCAGACGAGCTCTTCCGCCCCGACCGCGCGCTTTCTAAACGGAGACGGAGGCACTGGGTATGGCCGGCCAACACCTATTGGCCCACATCCAGGCAGCAGTGCGCTGAGCCTGCGGCCTCGGCAGGCGCAGCAGCCCGCCTGCTGAATGCGTCAGCAGGCGGAGCTCAGCCGGCACCAGCCCTGCGGCCTCGGCAGGCGCAGCAGCCCGCCTGCTGAATGCGTCAGCAGGCGGAGCTCAGCCGGCACCAGCCCTATGGTGCGGTTAATCCAGCAGCCTGTTGGCTTTACCAGACAGCGTGCTTTCTGCTGAGTATGTCAGACAGTGTGCTGCCAGCTGAGTATGTCAGACAGTGCACTGCCTGCTGAGTATGTCAGACAGTGCACTGCCTGCTGAGTATGTCAGGCAGTGCGTTACCTGCTGAGTATGTCAGCCGGTGGGCTACGCGCTGAGCACGTCAGATGCCTGCTGAGTATCCCGGGACAGCCTCTCCATTCAGCGAGTTGATTCGTGAGCTGGCTCTCATGAACAGGTACAACCACGAACAAAGCTGACCATGACACCCCGTGATAAAAACTCAGCCACACTCCACTCCGCGATCACACCGAGAACGGTGTTAGGAGCACGACTCGGCGAAATGCCTCGCCTCTTCCATGGCGCACGGCTCTGACCCCTGAGATCGCTTTCGCTTCCGTCAGAAGGCTGCAGCCCGACGTGTGCCAGGAATATTAACAGGGAAATAAAGTACACCTGTGAGGTGCATCCTTGTCCGGAGCGCGGTTTCACCGACCTCGCCACGCGAATGCTGCGCACGCTGCACGCGAGGCTGCATGCGCTGCTGCAGCGTGCGGCGCGGATGGTTTCCATGCGGAGCGTGCAGGCAGCCGCGTCGCTGCATAATCCTGGTCAGACCCGTTTCAAGTCAGCTCGCGGCGTCCTTGGACGGAACGATTATCCCCAGAGCCGGGCCTACTACACGGTAGTAAAACCGTCCTTGAAAATCCTGAATGAAGCTACTGCCAGTCATCGACTCAGGAAAGTGTTACAGACAAGTTCCACCGCCGCATGAGCTATGCGTGCTTCGGGCAGCAATGCTTTTGATATCCGTGGTGTCAAGCACAAAATAGCTGCTGCTCTTGGGAGGATGGGTCTAAATACTACGAAACACTACGCATGCACTGGACAACCTATATAGATAAAGAGCTCAGCACCACTCGTTCATTTTGTTCCATTCCTCTTTTTCGTTCTACATTCTAACTTTGCAGGCTGTACCGATGGTGTGGTGATATGTAGTGATCAAGATCGAGTAATGTAGTCCGAATACGTAAAGATGCCACACATTTGATTCTTTGTCGAATTATGAATTACGTGCCAGGCTATCTAATCAGGCACGGCTGCAACACCTGTGGCCGGATACCACTCAGAGGTATCAAGCACACTCAATATCTCAGGGGCACAGTTGTTACATTTTCGTATATACCACTGTAAACCGGCCAGCATATTTGCCGCTGGCCAGTTTGCAGTCGCTGCTGCGGCTGGTTCGACCCTGTCGCTGACCCGGCTTGATCTTTTCCACTGCACTGCCTTGGACTAGACCATCTGATCTCTAGGTCGGTAGCAGTGCCACCAGCTGATCTGTTACTCTGAGTGCGAGTGACAGAGGTGGCCGGCCCTGTCGGCACCGCGGCGGACTCACCTGACTGTGCGCGTGCGCCTGTGCCCGGGTCCGGCCTCGTCGGCTGGCTCCGACCGTCTCTCGCTGGCTTCCGCACGCGACTGCCTGGCCGGACGACGCGGGGCGGCGCCGGCGCCTCGCTCTCGCCCCGCCACTCTCGGCTCTCTCGGCCGCCGCCGGCCACGTTCCCAGGCGCCGGTGTACTGAGGCATGCCGCGGCCCCGCCGACCGGGCGGCAGGAGACCGCCGGTCAGGAGACGACCCGGCGGCAGGAGACTGCCGACCAGGAGACGGACTGGGCAGGAGGAGACCGCCGGTCAGGGGACGACTGGGCAGCAGGAGACTGCCGACCAGGAGACGACTGGGCAGGAGGAGACCGCCGGTCAGGAGACGACTGGGCAGCAGGAGACCGCCGGCTAGGAGACGACTGGGCAGGAGGAGACCGCCGGTCAGGAGACAGCTGGGCAGCAGGAGACCGCCGGTCAGGAGACGACTGGGCAGCAAGAGATCGACGGTCAGGAGACAGCTGGACAGCAGGAGATCACCGGCCAAGAGACGACCGGCTAGGAAGAGAGACCGGTCAGAAGACAGTTGGTAGGGAGGAGAAGCCGATCAGGAGACGGTCGGTCAGGATGAGACGCCATTTAAAAGACACTCGGTCCGGGGAGACGCCGGTCAGGAGAGCGTCGATCAGGAGAAACCAGTCAGGAGGCGAATAGTTAGGAGAAGCCATCCAGGAGACAGTCGGTCAGGAGAGACCGGTTAGGTTACAACCGGCCAGGATGCGACGCAGGTCAGGAAATGCTCGATTAGGAGGAGACGCCGGTCAGAGAACGGCCGGTCGGGAAGAGTTGACTGCATCAGGAGGGCGCTGCCGGTCAAGATGGTATGAGCAGGTAGGAGGAGGCAGGCGGTCAGAAGTCAGCCAACCAGGGAGAGATGGTCGGGAAGCAGGGGCTGATCAGGAGAAGGCGGCCAGGTGGAGGCCGTCGCACAAGAATCAGGAACACTGTCACGGTCTTCAAGACTCCTGAATGTGACTATTTCTAGCAGAACTTGTTAAACCTCCCTTTAGACAGCCATTACTAGACTGGCTGTTTAATTTAGACTAGACTAATTAATTATAGTCTTCAGTTATTACTGACAACTGCACCGAGGCAACTGAATGTTGGAAAAGCAGCTACCTAAAAGGTCAACGACATGTCATTGATTTTCATGGACAGCACATAAAAAACGGTTCAGGGCTAGGCAATGACGTAGTTCTGGGTCAGTTTCACCGGGTCGGAGGGCATGTTAGTTTTGCGGGAAGCCCGAAGTTTTTTTTGTTTGAAGTTTGAAGTTTTTTTGTACCATCCCGGTTGTGAAACTCTCGACGTCTCACACTTGGACAATAGTGAAAAAGATTGAGATTGATGACACCATGGGTGCCTGCAGAACGCTATAAAAAGGCCAACTAGCTGGGTCAGGGAGAAGCATATGATGCCGAATGAGAAAGCCTTTGACACCGAACTAGGAAACCCATGGCAAATCAATTTCCCTTTGAATCGGAACAAAACCAGCGCTGATTCGTCATGTTTTTTAACAATATGCATGTCACAACACTAGACATGTCGAGCGCTTCAAAACACAACATGAGCCAACTGCCGAAAGGGAAAGGGCTTCCCTTTAACAACCATGTTTGTGATGCTAGTAAAAGCACTGCATGGTATGGACCAGACATTGTGAGTGAGGGCGCTGCTCCGCAGTCAGGGGTGTAGGCTAAACCTTTTCCCAAAATGCACCATATAGAGGTTTTCTCCGCGAGCTTGGTTCACGTTGCTCTTAAAGTTGGTGGGGGGGGGGGGAGGGGGGCGGGCTGAATAAGATTACTGAAGTACCCTCAGAGGGATTTTTTTGCACTGAAAGATACTGAAGCAAGCATCAGATGTGATAACATAAGCTCGCTTATAACTATTCCTTTACTTTTAGGTGGACAAGGACTGCTCTAGACTACACAACTTCCGTTTAGTAAACATGCCCCCAATACGTCATTGGGTGATTAACTCATTGTATATTGCACAACATTGATTGAGAGCCAATTGAAGGCCGCAATATTTGGAAATCGTGTTCACGAACGCTAGGTATGAACGACTTCAACGTTGTATTTTTGGCCTTGATCGCTGCATAACCAAAGGAATGGCAGGATTTGAATGATGTTATTATGGCTTCATGGATGCCTGAATGACCTTGAAATAGTCTCCCCGAAATAACCCGCAGATCTTCACGGGCGTGTAGCTCAGCAACTAGAAAGGCTTAGGTCTCAAGGACAGGGTAGTAAATTACACTGAATAATCTACGCGATGTTTTTTTATTACCTCAAACCCTCATGCACATGTGGAATACTCCCCTTAACTCAATAACGTACTGCATTCCTGTCGTAAGTTATTACTTATTTCATTATATCAACTTACATATAAATATATATATATATATATATATATATATATATATAATGAAATCAGTATATATATATATATATATATATATATATATATATATACTGATTTCATTGTTTCAAATGTCACGCCGGTTCGTATATTCTTTCTCAGCTCGATTCACGGTGTATCGAGAAATAGTGAAACAGAAGCTCTGTGGGTTTAGGCAGTGCTTATGTCACACGAGAACGCACGGAACTTTCCATTTACGCTTGGCACCGATAGCAGACGGCATCCTTGATTTGGGCCTTCAACCTCAGCTGATGTCTTACACGCTGCAAACTCTCGCGTCACAGTCCACTCCATTAAATGGCACGGACGTTATCTGGATGAATGAGCATTCCAAGGAAGTCATGTAATTTTGTAAATGCATTTAAGATGATGAATGTAGATAAATCCTGTTGTGGGCTGTAACCTAAACCGTGCACTGCGCAGCCCCCAGCGGTTATGATAGTCTGTTTGGAAATCGTGGAAGCTCCACAAATTCCTCGAAACAAGCGAAAGAAGCAATCAAATTTAGCAGATTGAGATTTCAACTCGTCCATATAACCACATTTTCCCTCTGGCTTTGTTGTCTGAACCACCCCGTCTGATAATGATATGATCAGGTGCACAGGACATTGTAGTCATGACCGCCACCACGCACCTTTTTGTTTAGGAGACGGCGCCATCATTGAAGGGGATGTTCATGGGTGGCAGACAAAACTGTATTATTCTCGAAGTGAAGTCATAGTCGAGCCTGGGTGTAAGCCAGGGTCGGATTTTAGTTAACCGTGTTAGTCGAAATTGTCGCTAAGTCGGCTAAAAATATTTCAGTGACAATAACTATTACCATTCGACCGATGTGAGTATGAGGAGTAAAAAGAATGCTAGGTGTTTTGCTGCCGTGTTACTTAATCATCAAAATGTGCTTCAGAAAAGTCCTAGTTTCTTTGGTTGGAGTCAAAGCTCAATCAAAGTTGGATTGGGCTTTCTCGGCGTCGGATTGGGTCTACCCAAGTATGCTTCATAATTTGTTGTTTATCCAAAATCGAAATTCATTCTGCAGCGATGGATTAAGCGCGTCTTGCAATGCCATCTGCATTAATAAGATCATTCTGTTAACTGCAGCGATGTCTGATTATAATTATTTATTAATTATGCCTCATATACGACATGATCAAATACATTAACGGCGCTCGCAAGTCTTACTAAAACGAAAATGCATTTTTTACGCTGGTAGAGCGAGAAGAGACGTCAGCCACAATATACCATTCGACAAATGCATCGACTTGAGTCGATTTCCATGTAACACTTCGGCTACTTAGATGGCGCCGACGATGAGCACCCGCTACAAGACGGAAATAATGCTCGGTCTTAGACTAGACTTTTCTAGCGTATTCGGTTCGCAGTGCTAGTTTCGTATGGCAGTTTGGTGAGCGTCCTATTTTGCTCTGATTAATGTCCCCGTCCCCAACAAATGACTAGTCAACCTGAATGAATCGCCTTGACGTCGTCGGCTCCGAGAGCTATCAAGCTGCACTGTCGCCGTCTCCGAGAGGTACCAAGCTGCCCTGTCGTCGACTCCGAGAGGTACCGAGCCGTCTTGTCGCCGGCTCCGAGGGATACCAAGCCGCCCTGACGTCGGTTCCGAGAGGTACCAAGCTGCCCTGTCGTCGGCTCCGAGAGGTACCAAGCTGTCTTGTCGCCGGCTCCGAGGGGTACCAAGCCGCCCTGACGTCGGTTCCGAGGGGTACCAAGCCGCCTTGTCGCCGGCTCCGAGAGGTACCAAGCTGCCCTGTCGTCGGCTCCCAGGGGTACCAAGCCGCCCTGACGTCGGCTCCGAGAGGTACCAAGCTGCCCTGTCGCCGTCTCCGAGGGATACTAAGCCGGCTTGTCGTCGGTTCCGAGAGGTACCAAGCTGCCCTGTCGCCGTCTCCGAGGGATACCAAGCCGCCCTGACGTCGGCTCCGAGAGGCACCAAGCTGCCCTGTCGTCGGTTCTAAGAGATACCAAGATGCCCTGTCGTGGGCTCCGAAAGGTGCCGAGCTGTCCCTGTCCTCGGTTCCGAGAGGTACCAAGCTGCCTTGTCGTTCAGCTGTCGTGTCACATAGCTTCTTTAGAGCACGGATGGCCGTGGAGGACGTTATCCTGCCGGCACGCAGCAAGGCATTCCTTGATCACATGGGCGGGGAAATTATGCTTGGGCTATGACCCATGCGCTTTTGGAAGAAGCTGAACATTAAAACTAATGCGTTGCATGCAATGCATGGGTTTGAAGGCGTGTTTGGGTCACCCACTTCAGCTATGGTCTTCGCCCCTGTATCATCGCGTGGGTATTTCCTCACACTGGCTATTTACCACACCATGCGTTGAGGTCACGCAGTGCTGGCCTTCTCAGCCGGTACATTCCCGCTTCCACCACCATCCTCAGACCGCTGATTTGACCGCCGGCGCCGCGGTGCTATTTTCTAACGTTGCATTGCAGTCCTCGACCGTGGCCACCCGCGGTGTTCTCTTGCTCAAAGACTGAAAGCTTTCGAGCGGTGAAAAAGCAAAGGTCTTTAGCGGCAGTGGAGCGAAGGCCGGCGGGACGCGTGACATGCATGGGGAACCAAATTTGGCAGTCGTAAAGCTCGTTGGTAAGTGGCACACGTGATAGTTCTGTCTGTGTGTCCGCCATTGTGTTTCCTTTCACTCAGAAGCATGTCTGCACTAACCTGAAGCATGACACAGGGATCAAATTGATTATCACCGCGTCCAAACTTTGCACAAGCACCCCGACTCTGTTCTCATGCGAACCAGGGGCATGACCTTTCAACAGTCCTCCTTCTGCATCTATGACAATGGCCACGGTGCCGTGGGTGCTGCGGATAGTCGCGATCGTGCATAGGCACATGACTGTGTATGGGAGTGATAACGCATTGATACGCTGATCTCCGACGTCTTCAGCGCAAACACCGCATTAACCTGGCATACCCTGAGCCTCGTCCTCGGGGCAAACACCGCATTAACCCGGCGTATTCTGAGCCTCATCCTCGGGGCAAACACCGCATTAACCCGGCGTATTCTGAGCCTCATCCTCAGCGCAAGCGCCGCAGTAACCCGGCGTAGTCTGAGCCTCATCCTCAGCGCGAACACCGCATTAACCCGGCGTAGTCTGAGCCTCATCCTCAGCGCAAACGCCGCATTAACCCGGCGTATTCTGAGCCTCATCCTCGGGGCAAACACCGCATTAGCCCGGCGTATTCTGAGCCTCATCCTCAGCACAAACACCGCAGTAACCCGGCGTATTCTGAGCCTCATCCTCAGCGCAAGCGCCGCAGTAACCCGGCGTAGTCTGAGCCTCATCCTCAGCGCGAACACCGCATTAACCCGGCGTATTCTTAGCGTCATTTTCAGCGCAAACACCGGATTAACCTGGCATGTTCTGAGCCTCATTCTCAGCGCAAACACCGCATTAATCTGGCGTATTCTGAGTATTGTATCGTGGGCGTATTTTGAGCCTCATCCTCAGCGCAAACATCGCATTAATTTGGCGTATTCTGAGCCACATCCTCAGTGCAAACACCGCATTAACCTGGCGTATTCTGAGCCTCATCCTCAGCGCAAACACCGCATTAGCCTGGCGTATCATGAGCTACGTCAGTGAAATGTAAGGCGCTTAAACACCAATGTTTGCCAGAACTTGGTTCACTCTTCGAAACGCAAACCAGTGTACCATCAGACAATCTAAATGGGTGGGTCTCTGGCGGGCTAGTAATAATTATCGCCAATGCAGACGTCCTGTTGCATTACTGACATACCACGGGATGTCAATGTGACGGGCCCTTGGTTACCAGGTCGTCGTGAGGTAGCGCTCCCGCAATAGGACTGCCATAGGACATCTGCAAGAACCCACGGGTCCGTGATCCCCAGTCACTGCTTGAAGAAGGGTAACGGATGATTAAGACAAAAACCACACTTGGAGAATCCACTGACTTACATCTTGATGTCAATGCACAAAACAGTCGTCAGGCAAGTTTTCCTTAAATATGCTACCATGAGCTAACCGTGGCAGGCATTATGAAACCACATAGATGGATGCATTATCAGATCAAGCCGCTTGAGGTGGGGTGCCGGCCGGGGAGACCAGTTTTTGTGGCGTGCAGCAGCGACGATTCACTTTCGAAAGGGCATGCCAGTCCGGCCCGCTGAAAAACCAATGGGATGGCCCGGCCTGTTGCGTCACATTGTTTCAGAGAAACCGAGAGTGCTCCAAACTGTTCTCGAAACTGTCGGCCCCCTCCGCTGCCTGATGACCCATTGTGGCCGTAAAAGGGTCATTCAGTTTATTCTATGACCCATTCATTATGTCAGGCGTCGCCTTCCAGCAAAGCTTCGTGATGTTATCCTCTCTGATGGAGAGGCGCGTAACCACGCTGTTCAAGAACAGGCCTCCGTATGCGGGAAGCAAGCAATTAGGCGTCATAAACGAAGCCGTTTTGTTCGTCAGAGTTACGTGGTGAATGAGGTGGAACGAAAGGCAGGCGAACCTCGATATCCAAGCCTGAGTATTCAGAGGTGGAGAATAATCCCACTGCGGAGATGCGCAAGCAAAGCAGATGAAAACTGTCATTTCGTGTCGCACCCGAGCCGACTTCCGTGCAACGAGAAGCGATAGGAGGCAGCCGGCCAATATTGCTGGTTGTTAGATGGACAATGGAACTTCCATTACAAAATGGAATATTTCCTAACTTGTCAGAGGTCAAACAGCATACCCTTATTTAACAATGGTGCTGGCAGACAAGAGTGCAACGTTACGAATGCCTGAAGCGTTCATAATGTTGCATAAAGTTCGTATAAAAAGATGCTAATGTTATCACGACGAAATGTTGCACCATAGGATCAATGTTAACCAGAGCGCTCCAGTATTTCTCTCGGAAGACAAAACAAACACATCTGATCCCATTATCATTTTGTGCAGGCTCGCAACCGTCGGTTAACACATTGCATACATCGCATCAAAACATGGGCCAGAAAAATGAGGTAAGGCGATATTCTATGGCATGCCAAGCTGCATACAACAACCCAAATCTGTTCCAGTTACAATTTTGGCAAAGCTGAGTTTATAAATTTGCAATGCGCTCCGACTCGAACGGCATATCGTCCAGAGGTAAATCGTGTGCTCACTATTACGCATCTCATAAGCACAAGAAATTACAAACTCGAACGTCAAAAACATCATATTGCACAATTCCATGGCTTGAATATCAGTGCCACCGGCATCATAACAACACTTCAGAATGTGAAACTAGTGAGTATGACTCGTGTTCACATTGCCAAACACCGAGCAATGTTCTGTCTACGCTCGCGTGCTAAGTAAGAGTAAATCACTGCACTACTTTGCGCAGCATCACCCGTTTTCTAGCAAAGTGAGCTATAACAACACTCTGACGATTCTAGCAGATCCTTCACCGTCTGGACCAACGGCCCCTACCGGTACCGGTACCGGCACCCGCACCGCTACCGGTACCCGCAGTCTGCCAGCCGCCCGCCGCCCACTGGCCCGCCGCCCGTTCTTCCCCGCCCTCCGCCCACCGGTGTTACACGTCTGCTCACTCCGCGAATGGCACCAGGTGCACCACCGGCTCGCCGCTGTCGCCCCTCACGCAGCTGATGTAGTAGCCGGGGATGTTGCCCTCGCGGACGTGCCGGCGGTCATAGCCGCCGAAGTCGCCGGCGCGCTGCACGCGTCCGTTCCGGTACACGTGACCGTAGTCGACGGGCGGCACGGTGGCGTGCTGGCTGCCGGCGGGTACCAGCTGGTACTGGGTCGGCGTGGGCTGCCACTGGGACTGCACCGGCGCAGCGGCGACCGCAGAAGGGTCAGACACGGTGGCGGCTGGCGCGGCCGCGCGCGCCGCCCACGCCGGCGCCACGACCACCTCACGCAGGACGGAGGCCGCCGCCGCCTGATCCGAGTCGACCGCCTCGACGGTGTCGGCCGCTGCCGTCGCGTCCGGCACGGGACCCAGAGCCTCGCCGTCTCCCACGGCCGGCTGGTCCTCAGCCGGCGCCGCGTCCGCCGCTGTTGTCGCGTACGGCCAGTCCCGCGCGGTGTACCTCAGGGGCCCGAGGTACCCGCCGCCGGCGGTGTCAGCGCCTCCCTGCGCGCCGTAGGTGGGCTGCGCCGCGTGCTGCTGGTCGCCGGCGCTGTGATAGCCGGAGGGGGCGGCCGGTGGACCGAGGTAGGACCAGGCGTTCTCGGAGGGTACGCTTGCGGGATAGCTGCTGGTGGAAGGCGGGTTCTGGTAAACCGTACCGTGCTTGTACGACGGAAACTGCACCGGTACGTAGGAGACAGTACGCAGCGGGTGGTAGCCGGGCTGCTGCGTCTGGTACGGCCGCATCACCGGGTGGGCGTACGCGTAGCTCATGATCGGCTCCACCACCGTCACCTGAGCGGGCCGAGCCGGCGTGTTACGCTGCGGTCTCACGCGTACGCGGCCAGCTGGCTGACGCGGGGGCTGCACGCACGGCCGATCGGTCGTCGCGCGCCGCATGCAGACACGAACACGGATGCGGACTCAGAGGCTCGCCACGCTCGAGGGGGCGATGTAGCGAGGCTCCAGGACATTCATGGTGGGGGGGGGGGGCGTCACACTTTGGAAACTGCTACACCCGCCAGCTTCGTATGCATCAATCGTGATTGGAAAGGGTTTGAAGTGCACATGTTTGATTAGCACACAAGCGTTTTGCCAAATGTGGCACCTTGTGGCAAGTTTTGGTGGAACGGGTATCTCATCTGTCGTAGGCGGGGTCACAAGTATCGGGGTCATGTTGTTCTCAGCGACATAAAGGTTCGTGCATTAAGCTGCGGAAGCACCTGTCTTGCACTGCACTCGTCTGGTCGATGACACACAAGAGTGAGGCACAGCAGGGGCTTGCAAAGCTCTGATGTCTCTCCCGCATGACTTTGGTGATTGGTCTTCCCCCAAAGGCCTATCGCGGAGCTTTGCGGGGCTGCGACAGCGCACAGCTACGCAAACCAGGCGCCAGCTGCCAAGGACATGAGACAAATGTAAGCACTGTGAACTGCAAACCTGTCATATCACTAACGGCAGACGCCCGTAGTCGCCGACGTTCTGATCATGACCGCCGTACCGCGCCAAGTCGGGTATGGTGACAGTGACCGTGCTCAAGTGCTCTTACGTGCTTCCCAAAGCTCTCGTATGGGTAATATTCATATTCATGGACTTCGCTGTTGAATGTCTTCACGTCTTCCACGTTCTGGTAACTGTTGCTCGTCTCCCTGTAACACTGCCGGTCGTTATATCCCGCCTGACATCTCAGCTGCTCGCGACTGCCCGACATCAAAATACTAACTGTTATGTCAGCAGTGAAATGCAGCAATGCACGCTATGATAGTTAGGTACATACAAGCCTTCCATGGCATAAGTTTGGCAGGTACCTTCCTCATTTATTTACCAGCGGCCTGATCTGCGCCGTTTTGAGTCAGGTACACGCAAGTCTGTGTACACGTGAAACGATAACCAGACACTACTCACACTAGACACTACTCGCTGTGCACGACCCAATGATTGCCGCAGCGATGCGGCACGTTGAAAGACATTGGGAACCACCCGAAAATCGAGTGGAGGTTTAATTTGCGCAGAGCCGCATGAAATGTCCTGCCTTGTTACGCTTCTTGTCGCAGCCGTTGACGGATTATGCTGCAGCGTTTAAAAGATATTGGTTTCATCATGAGTCCGGTGGAAAGATGTTGGCTCCAGAATGGGTCCAGTGGAAATATGTTGGCTTCAGAATGGGTCCAGTGGAAAGATGTTGGCTCCAGAATGGGTTTAGTGGAAAGATGTTGGCTCCAGAATGGGTCCAGTGGGAAGTGAGTGTTTTGTAGCGATGCTCGCAGTTTTTGTCAATGATTTCTTCTGTGTGTTGTGGAAAAAAGGCGCAAAAGGGGCAATGTTTCCCACGTTCAACACATGCCAGAGTTGTACAGGTGCTTAAGGTCCTTTTACGGCACGTTAATTGCCTGCTCGTTTGAGCAAAAATAAACTGAGAATTGGTCAGCCCAGGCCGTCGATAGCAGCAGGCTGTCATCAGAGTTGCGCGCTCACCTGGCGTCGGTGGCACGCTGGCCCTGGCCCACCTCTTCCACCTGGTACGTGCCCTCCCGGCCGTGTAGCTCCTCCACCTGTCAACACGGGTCACACGAGAGACGTCAGAGCGGTCACGGCAGCTTAACAGCACTTCAAGTGTGTACAGAAGCGATGTCAGATTTTGGTACGATGCCACCATGACATGATGATCGGTACTAGCGGTACCGTTGCAGTATCGAATTGCATGCAGAGTTATCAGTAAGGTATATCAGCATGCAGAGTTATCAGCAGAGCAATCAGTAAGGTATAGGTACCAAAATTTTACCGCATGCTGCGTGCAACAGTGTCTATCCCTGTTCCACCTTCCCTTTGCGCGATTGTGTAGAAACGAGATATCTCATTATCTGAATGTAAAACAAAAGAAATAGGACATGTGAGAAGGAGTTCACCAGTCAGAAGGTTAAACACGCATCATTTTTCTGAACGGACTTCAACAATAAGAAAAAGGTCTTGCCCTACGCTATCAAACCACAGTAAGATATCAGCAGCACAAGCTCGGAATGTTGAGGTGATAATTACCCTCACATTTTGATAATTATTTTAAACATAATTTTAATATCATTACCGTCACAACGTCGTCATCTCCGTTTCCATCGTCATAAAAAGGCGTGAAGACCGGCTGCTCTTCTTGCTGAGCGCCATCCGCCTGTAGAGGAGCGCCGTCGTCGGCTTCCGGGCTGCTCTGGTCATCTTGGAGAGTGATGGCATTTGTTTCACGATTGCCATCATTAGCGCCTACCGGCGCCCCGCCAGCCAGAAGAGCCAAAACTACCAGCGGAATGACCTGCAACAGACGGTCAGAGAAGTGACTGAAAAAGCCGAACCTTGTCCAATGACATAAATATAGGATACCCACCAGTTGGCAAAGTTTCTTAAATTCCTCGAAGTGTGCTTCAGTACACCTAAAAGTGGAAATGGGGGAACCGGGCGTGCTTCGTCTTAAACAGGACCGCCACCCTTCCAAATCAGTGGTTCGAATTCAACAAACTGTGGTTCCAGCATCACAGAGTCACATACCAATGTCGGGGGAGTCAGCAAGAATCGCTTAAAATGCGTTTCGAGAGGGGATGATCCAGTGAAAACGCATCCCGAGAGGGGGTGATCCGGTTAAATATGTCCCGAGAGGTAGTGGTCCAGTTAAAATGTGTCGCAAGAGGGAGTAGTCCAGTTCAAATGTGTCCTGAGAGGGAGTGGTCCAGTTCAAATGTGTCCTGAGAGGGAGTGGTTCAGTTAAAATGTGCCCCGAGAGGGAGTGGTCCAGTTAAGGACAGATCACGTGGGAGTCTTACAATCGTCAGACATGCGTCCCTGACTTTCCCTACGTGGCTTCGCGAAGGGTAATATCTATATAATCGTAACATGTCGCCTTTTTTGGCTGGTTGTAACTATACGGCTCAAAAGTGTAGGAAGGTAAAGTTTAATTTCACCACCAAGGAATATGAGGCAAAATAATTTGTCACGGATCACCACCTGTCCGACGCTTTCAGAGCGTTCATCAAGCAAATCATCAACAGTGATGCGAGATCTTCATGTCCGAAAAGTACCTGGACAGTCTTATCAATAGCGATAAACTGACCACGCTTTGACCCGCAAGGTGCCAGCAGTTTTTCTTAAGCCTCCTCTTTTTCAGTGTTCTTAGCGTAAGCTATCATTTTGTTTCAGATCTAACCCCTCTTTTCAAATTTGCATGCTTTATTCAAATCAGAACATCGCGAACATTGAAAGAGCAAGAAATAAAGTCACGACAAACGCAACATACAGGTGGTGTAGCCGCGGAGGTCCTCTCCCCCCTCCCCCCCCCCCCCCTCCCCCGCTGACATCTGCGAGTCAAGCAGGCAGCCGCCTCTGCGACGTAAACCCATGTGTCTGGCACGTACTGGGGTCGGGCTTACTGACCCACTCGGTCACGGCTGCGGGCATCTTTTAGAAAATGAATTGATCGATGATACATATCCGGCGATTGATTGAGTTACGACTTAAAATGGTTGAGCACTGCGTGGTCGATGCATAAGGAATTGGTACCGTTAGTTATGTCCTATAAGGTAAAAACACATTGCATAGTATTGTCTTCACTGGGTCTTTACCTCACACTCAGCTGCTGAGGCTATATGGTATCGGTTATCTCTCACCCTGACAATAAAGGGCAAGCAGCACTGGGAATCGAACCCATACTTCTGGTTTCCCAGACGCGCAACTTAACCATACTGCTATCGGTACCCTTTAAACGATCTTAATTGTTCAGCATTTTTTATCATTGAAACATCACGCGCAAAACGTCTAAAACAAACATTCCATATTCGTTTCAGTCAGGCCTTACTTGAACTACCCAATAATCCTCAGGCATTTCATGAAATGCTTAAAGATGAGATTTTCCGTCGGGCAAGTACAGTGATAATACAGAAAACGCCGACAGCCTCGCGGGCATTTCATGCAACACTTGAACTTTTAAGTCATGTAGCGAAACAATGACATTTTTACGGATGTTATGTGAAACGCCAGCATTGCATGAAGCGCCTAATTTTACCTTGAAACGATGGCTTTTGCCCAGCCACTATGATTTTTAGACCAGTGTGCAGGTGCACGCATGCCGTGGGGTTATATACCTAACGTTGTGCCATATCAAGTGATGATACAACAAAACAACAAAACTGTTTTGAGATTCAAGGGTAGTTAACGTGCAAACGTTGTCAACGATGGAAGCATTATGTGCCATTGCGTACCACTTACGCAGTGAAGAAGGCGCAGCAAATGCTTTTAAATACAGTACATTTGTAATCACTTTAAGATTAAAGACCCGTGGAGAAAAACGGTCATAATCTAGACACCACTTGTGTTGTTCGTATTCGACGGGGAACTTATTGAGTTGCAAGTTTGATGGTGAAAGTGAAAGACCCATAATATAACAGGAGGCTCTGAATGAACGAGGTTATCAGGCCAGCATTTCATATTTTGAGGAAATACGATGCTTCGAAGCTGCGCTTCGGGTCTAAAATCTGACCAATACTCCCTTGATAACGATGTTTCACCACTCCTGGTCTAATGGAGGTTAATCATTTTCAATATAGCAATTCCAATTCATACTGACGAATGGCCGGGATCTTAAAACCTTTCTTGCTTACATAAAAGACAACTGGTCAACTTTTCGACACTTGACAATTAATAAAGTCGAGAAACAAGGGACAAAAAGGATTCTGTTTTGAGACATACAAGCAAGAGCAAAAAAACAGACATTGAGATAAACAGCGTCCGTGCGCTAGCGCAGCTCTGGACATGCACCTACCTTCATCTTGCTCCTCGGCTGTAACACTGGCACTGGTTTTGTCTAGTTCCGATTTTATAAGCCAAGCCAGTTTTTCACAACATGAGGGAAGTGGGGACGGGTGTGTGGCAAGAGGCCGCCAGGTCCTGCCAGCGTCGCCACCGCCGATCTCCGCCATCCACTCCCAGGTGCGAGCAGGGAGAACCCAGCGCGTTTGACACTGACGCCCAGCATGCTGTGGAGAGTTCAGCCTTGTTTGGAAGAGGTCATGCTGGTGAATGGAACGCCCACTGAAACCAGATACGAATCCATGGCTCGCAGGTCCGGAGATGTACCAGCATTTTAGGAGATAAAGATTCTGAAACACCAGCTGTACTGTACAAAGTTATTAGAAAGGAGCGTCATTTTTATGGGTGACGGACACTAATGAAGCGCATGTTTGTGGTGAAGGCGTAGGAATGCGCCCGGTGCGTGAGTGCTGCGTTACTCTCCGCATGTGTGAGGTGGTGCCGCCGCCATGACGGGTTCCGTCCCTCTCCGGGGAACCTGCCGGACTGGTGCCCGTGTTACACAAGCCAGCGGTGCCCCCGCACCCTCGGCTCCACCAGAGCAGAGAGAACGACGCCTTCAAGGACGACCGGCATATCCTACCCCGGAACATGTGTTAATCATTCATAGAATTGAAACCACGAGCTCTTGTGTGTAACGGCAGTTTCAGTGTCAAAAGGCGCGCAGGCATATCTAAACATCTGTCGGAAAAGCGACCAGGCCCTACCGCTCCCCTCTCCGTCTTCGGTCCACCATCCCTAGCCAGGGGTAGAATTTAAAACGCAAAAAGTCGAAGGAAAAATAGCAAAATGGTTAGAAGTCTACAGACACAGAAGCTGAAGCGGAAGAAATGGACGGACAGACACAAAAGGGATAACAACCGACTTAGGGAAATTCAAACGGGATGGAGCTCGACAGGAATAAAAGACTGGAATACACTGCGTCAGTGGAAGCCAAAGCGCCAGAGGGAGCCTGGAATCAGGGCCTGGTGTGTGTAAAAGAACTGTTGGGAGCTAGGAAACCAGTGTCTGGCGTTTGTGGAATGCTAGCGAGAGCCAGCAAATATGTTGTTATGTTTGTAGTGAAACCAGTGGGGACTAGGAACTTATATTTGTAGCCATGAAAGAACTGATGAGAACCAGGAAACCATATCTTTACTTGTAAAACAGCAGTGATGAGCAGAAAGCAAGGAGCTGTGTTTGCAAAACAGCGGTTAGAAACCGGGAAATTGGGTGAATTTTTTTTAATAGCCAAGCGGAACTAAGGGTCCCTTTGTCAGGAGAGCGTGGAAACTAGAAACCAACATTAGTAAGCAGGCACCTGTCTGTCTAGCACAAGAGCTCACGACGAAACTCACGTGAGAACTCACTCAAGAACTCACGACGAAAATGACGGGTTCGCGTCGGACGCCACCGCCGTGCTCAACCTTTGCCGAAGGAAATAATTAGAAATAAAAAAGTGCCCTGGCGACTGGCATTCGTACTGTTCGTCACTTATTGTCGCAGACTCTTTCTGTCTCCGTCTTTATTTTTCACTTTTACAGGCGCAGAAACCGACGGCCGCATGGCTAACAACTCTAGATGTTCCACTCACGCATGTCACTTTTCGCTGGGAGCTGGTCATTTACCGAAGCCTCAGCGGGGTTCATCATCAGCGGTGGACGTGTCATTCCTCAAACGTGGCACACTGCCGCGTCGAGTACTCGCCGCGATAATATCGCCGGCGGAGCACGACACTCGCCCCTAGAGCTCCTACCAGACCCACCTGCCCGCCGGCAGGTCATCCGCCCCTGGAGCTCCTACCAGACTCACCTGCCCGCCTGTAGGTCATCCGCCCCTGGAGCTCCTGCCAGACTCACCCGCCCACCTGCAGGTCATCCGCTACTGGAGCTCCTGCCAGACTCACCTGCCCGCCGGTAGGTCATCCGTCCCCGGAGCTCCTGCCAGACTCACCTGCCCGCCTGCAGGTCATCCGCTCCTGAAGCTCCCGACAGACTCACCTGCCCGCCTGCAGGTCATCCGTCCCTGGAGCTCCCACCAGACTCACCTGCCCGCCGGCAGGTCATCCATCCCTGGAGCTCCTGCCAGACTCACCTGCCCGCCGGTAGGTCATCCGCCCCTGGAGCTCCTGCCAGACTTACCTGCCCGCCGGTAGGTCATCCGCCCCTGGAGCTTCTGCCAGACTCACCTGCCCGCCGGTAGGTCATCCGCCCCTGGAGCTCCTGCCAGACTTACCTGCCCGCCGGTAGGTCATTCGCCCCTGGAGCTCCCGCCAGACTCACCTGCCCGCCGGTAGGTCATCCGCCCCTGGAGCCCCTGCCAGGCTCACCTGCCCGCCTGCAGGTCATCCGCCCCTGAAGTTTCTGTCAGACTCACCTGACCGACGGCAGGTCATCCGCCCCTGGAGCTCCTGCCAGACTCACCTGCCCGCCTGCAGGTCATCCGCCCCTGGAGCTCCTGCCAAACTCACCTGCCCGCCGGCAGTTCATCCGCCCCTGGAGCTCCTGCCAGACTTACCTGCCCGCCGGTAGGTCATCCGCCACTGAAGCTCCTGCTAGACTCACCTGCCCGCCGGTAGGTCATCCGCCCCTGGAGCTCCTGTCAAGCTCACCTGCCCGCCTGCAGGCCACCCGACCGGCACCGCTGTGTGCCCGGGGTCACGTGTCACGCCGGCGGGCGGGTCCGGCGGGGCCGCTGTCACCACACCGAACCGGGGCACACCAGCATCGGACACTCGGTTGTACCGCCGCCGCGCCGGGCCGGAGCCCAGCAGGACCGCCGCCGCCGCGCCGGGTCAGGGTACACCAGCATCGGACACCCCGCTGTGCCGCCGTCGCGCGGGGCTGGGACACACCAGCACCGGACACCCCGCTGTGCCGCCGTCGCGCGGAGCCGGGGCACACCAGCACCGGACACCCCGCTGTGCCGCCGTCGCGCGGAGCCGGGGCACACCAGCACCGGACACCCCGCTGTACCGCTGCCCCGCGGGGCCGGGGCACACCAGCACCGGACACCCCGCTGTAACGCCGCCCCGCGGGCCGGGGCACACCAGCACCGGACACCCCGCTGTAACGCCGCTCCGCGGGTCCGGGGCGCACCAGCACCGGACACCCCGCTGTGTCATCGCCGCGCCGGACCGGGGCACACCAGCACCGGACACCCCACTATGTCGCCAGGGGTGTCGCAGCCAGGCCCACACGTCACACGCCTCACAGACGGCCACACGCTCGTGGCATGCCGCCCGATTAAGAGACTCGTCCGACGCTATGCTGTAGGCGACGGTGTGGTAACGCGGTACATCGACGTCCATGATCGGCTGGCGCTCGCTGTGGAACCCACAAAAAGGCGGCGGGCCGCCGGTTAGGTCATTAGCCGCCGGCTGTTGAGGGGTCACACCGTAACGACCGTTCCGCTGGTACGCGGTGTAGCCGCAGAGCGGTCATGGGCCTCACTCGCGAGCGTTCGCGCACTGTCACGCGAGCAAGGCACTCGCTCATCTTTAGAAATTCGAGGACGTGACGCGTTCCTTGCGCGCTACCTCACGCTGATGTCACCCTGCAGATGACGGACGTCATATCGAAAGTGACACAGTGACAGGTGTTTCGTCGTGTTGAACTTGTCAGCACCAGTAGCACTGTCGTGACAGATCCGGGATGCCCTGGGATCCCATGGTGCGAGAAACAAAACTGATAGCCTGAGTGTTGTGTGTTTGTGCATAGTGATCTAATACAAGCATGCGCTCAGCCGACTGTCGCGTTTCCCTCTTCACTAGTCACTTGCCAGAATAAAATATCAAAAATAAGGAGAGGAATGACAAACAAAAACTTGATCACCTTGCGCCCTTTTTTCTATGCCGTTACCCAAGAACAGGTAACCAGGAGTGCCGCTCCCTCAATCCCAGCGACGCAGTAAACCGTACGTTAACACCAGAAAACATAAAATCAAGTCGCGGCACTCCCAACTAGGAAGATGAAAAAAAACGTAAGAAAGCAGGCGAAGAGGTGGTGCAGACCCGAAGGAATTGTGTTATGTGATAGGTAGGGAAAAATCATAGATGAAAAGGCTTAAAGTAGTCATTAGCCAAAGTCAGCTAATGACGGCCCGCTAATGCCCTCGAGGCCCTCGAGCTCAAACGTGTTCGACTTTTGATAATTTATGACCGGTGTATGAGCGCTCCCCAAGCATGGAATGCCTACATCATATCACATTTCTGCATGATATTCCAGTCTAAATTGAATCATCAGCTGAAATTTAGCCAGGTTCTCGTGAGCTAGACCGCACGAGAGCTCTCGCGTGCAGCTCGTGTTTGTCCAGTTGTCTTATCCTCGGTGTCCCGCCACGCAGTTCGGCTGGCGCACGCTTTTCACAATACAATACAACACAACAATACAACACATGACATACGCGCTAATGCCCGCACCTCCCGCTTTAAGCACACTCGGATCCTCCGATCGGTGGTATTCTGGCGTTCAGCATCAGACGTGATAGCTGTGAGAAATTCTGAGCACCCCTGATCTGACTGGGTCACGCCTGTGCCGGGGAGGCGCAAAGAGAGCCATATTGCTTGGCTTTGGAGGAAAAACAGGGCGATCGCGTGGACCGGCGCAGGAGCAATCCTCCGTGGCATGTGAGCGTGCGGGACGGGGCAGGAGCAAGCCCCCGTGGCATGCGAGCGTGCGGGACGGGGCAGGAGCAATCCTCCGTGGCATGCGAGCGCGCGGGACGGGGCAGGAGCAATCCTCCGCGGCATGCGAGCGTGCGGGACGGGGCAGGAGCAAGCCTCCGTGACATGCGAGCGTGCGGGACGGGGCAGGAGCAGGTCTCCGTGACATGCAAGCGCGCGGGACGGGGCAGGAGCAGGCCCCCGGGGCCTGCTCCTGCCCCGTCCCGCTCGCTCCTGCTCCAGGAGCGAGCGGGACGGGGCTGTACGTTTTTTCGTACGAGTCTGTCATCCGTCGCTTATCGTGCTCCCTCAGTGACGTCAAAATGCGACAGCTGGCCCCGGTTGCCGCCGGCCGTCGAGCATCGCGCGAACCCCACACTGCTGATGCTGTCGTGACCTCCCTGCTGCCTCCTGATCCTGCCGGGATCTCCCTTCTGCATCTTTCTGGTGCTGCCGGTACCACCACCCCCCCCCCTCCCTCACCCCTCCTTGTGATGCTACTGTGGCCACCCTGCTGCATCCTTCTGAAGCTGCCGGGACTTCCCTGCTGTAACATCCCTCTGAGGCTGTCAGGACCCCCTTGCTGCACCCTTCTGATACCGCCGGGACCTCGCTGCCGCTTCTCTCTGATGCTGCCGTGACCTCCCTGCTACATCCTTCTGATTCTGCCGCGGCCCTTCCACTGAGATCGGGCCTCGCTCTGCAACACTGCTCCCGACGCTATGACATGCCAGACCAGGCCAGACCAGGCCAGACCAGGTCCGGCCCCACCGCGACGTTATCTGTCGTACAATAAGGCGCCATCGCAGGCTCGTGGGTGAATGGCTCGCCGTGCTTTCAGTCATCTTTTTAGGACCCCAGCGCACTTTGTTTTAATCAAAGCATGGAAGTCAACGTCGTCAAACGTGCAACTGCCAGTAAATTGGAGTGGCTTTTTAGAGTTCTCTCAATCGTCTCCCGGGCAGGGACGCCAAGGTGCAGTCTTTTGTGTCCTCTTGTCTACCTAGCATGGACACAAAGTTTAGGTATCTGGACTCACCTTAGAGCATGGCACCAAACAGTGTATCTTTCCGTATTGTCCTCCTTTTGCATACTGAGTGGTGTTCTCGATTTAGCACACGTAGACATCTTTAATTGCAGTTAGCTACTCTTTTCTGAATGAAGGCTGGTTCACAGTGGTCCTGTAGATCATAGCACATTTGCTAATTTCATAGTTTGCGGAATGGTTCCTCAAACAATGTCCTATTTGTGCACTCCTCTTCTCAGATACCGAATGTCCCTGTCGGTGCTCTCTCTCTCTCTCTCTCTCTCTCTCTCTCTCTCTCTCTCTCTCTCTCTCTCTCTCTCTCTCTCTCTCTCTCTCTCTCTCTCTCTCTCCTCTCTCTCTCTCTCTCTCTCTCTCCCTCTCTCTCTCTCTCCTCTCTCTCTCTCTCTCTCTCTCTCTCTCTCTCTCTCTCTCTCTCTCTCTCTCTCTCTCTGCACTGTTAGAACCCTTTGTTAGTCGGAATATCTGAGCGGTCTAACGGAAAATAACCGTCGTCCAGAATCGCCGTGACTTCGCTTGGCTTCAGAGTCCCAGCGATTCCTTCAGTTCTCGACAGGTTACCTTCTGCTCCCATCTGTGTATCTCGGCTACAAATAAGACGTTGTATCTCGCTTGCAACGGAAGCGTTTTCCTAACGGCGATGCTTTACTCGCATTATCTTGAACACATGCTGTTGAGGAATGTCCAATTTTTCTTTGACGCCTGCCTGAGAATGGTCAATGTTTTACCACCTACGTAAGGCTGCTTTTATCATTGGCCTGCGCTGTATGGTTGCCTTCTCCCCCTGGCTGGCCGGTGCCGAACGTCCCCGCAAAAGGGATTCCCTCAACACACCAACACAACACTGCGTATATCGCTCGCCCGAAATGTCTCACGAAAAAAGTGCGTCCCGGTGCATGCTTTGCCTTCGCTCTAATAAACCACGTAAAACTCGCCACCAGCGTTTCTACGCACCTTGTCATTCAGGCACCAGCAGTGGCGATATTTTGATCAGAAACAAGACTAAACGGATGTCATTGTCACAAACATGTTGTCGTCAAATGCTAAAAGCCTTAAGTGTCAAGAGATAGAACGTTCTAAGCTTTGTGCAGACGTTTAGCTGTAGAACTTTATTAGAACATGCTTATCGTCACACTACACAGCAGCCGGCCCCGGAGCGCCACTCCTCCCGAATGTTCGCGAGTGAGTGACTTTCCGCCGGGTGTGGGTCGAAGAACGCATGGGGCAATCCAATTCTCCTTCAGCAAGGCCTGATCAATTTTCGAACATAAACGTAGTCTAAACATGTAAATTGGCAAGGAGAGAGACGTCAGTGGAGACTGGCTATCCTGAAAGTCCTTCCTTGCAGAGAGCCGCAGCATTTGCCGGCTGCGCCTCTGCCTTATCGGCGGCTGCTGCCGGCTGCGCCCCTGTGTCGGCGGCTGCTGCCTGCTGCGCCTCTGCCTCATCGGCGGCTGCTGCCGACGTCGGCGGCTGCTGCCGGCTGTCCGCACCGCCGCCGCGCAGCTGGAGACCGCGCCCTGCGGCCGGTAATCGGCCGTTGGCAGCGTAACGAGTCCTTGGCCGGTTCCTTGGGTGCTGGCCAGATGTCTGCTCCAGTTTAAAACGCCACTGCCCACGAAATGACGGCATAGCGGCGACGCACCGAAACCGAATGGGCTCCCAATCATTACGTCAAACGGGTCGTTTGTCACACGCGCAATCACAAGGCCGCTAATGAGGGTGCGTCCTCGGCGGTATCAGAGGAGGGGGCGGCGCAATACTGCGGTCCCTGGAAACGACCCTCGCGTGCCGCGTGGCTCAGTTATTGCCACTCTCCCCTCATCGCATTATGGCTGTGGGTTCCATCTTGCTTGGCAGCGGACGTTCCTCCGTGACTAATGTTGAGGCTGCGTCACTAAGACACAATATTATTTGCGCCGTTATTTATCTAACCGGTACTGTAGACAGCTAGGACTGTTGTCGGCTATAAACGCCGTTGTCTTGACCACAGTTGTCCGATACTTGTGTTACCTGGTCGGTTGCTGCCCACTTGATTTATGACGGCACTTCCAATAACCAGTCCTGACATAAGTGTCAACGCGCACCCTGGCGGTTTTTCTTACCTCATCAGCTACCAACGAAACACGACATTAAGTATCTGACTGCGCGTCCCGCGCTCCATCATATCGCTCGTCTTGGCGACATCCCACCCCAGCATCGTATCGCTCGCCTTGACGACATCCCGCCTCAGCATCACATCGATCGTCTTGACATCCCGCCTCAGCATCATATCGATCGTCTTGACGACATCCCGTCCCAGCATCACATCGCTCATCTTGGCGACATCCCGCCTCAGCATCATATCGATCGTCTTGACGACATCCCGCCTCAGCATCACATCGATCGTCTTGACGACATCCCGCCTCAGCATCATATCGATGGTCTTGACGACATCCCACCCCAGCATCACATCGCTCGTCTTGGCGACATCCCGCCTCAGCATCGTATCGCTCGCCTTGACGACATCCCGCCTCAGCATCACATCGATCGTCTTGACGACATCCCGCCTCAGCATCATATCGATCGTCTTGACGACATCCCACCCCAGCATCACATCGCTCGTCTTGGCGACATCACGCCTGAGCATCATATCGCTCGTCTTGACGACATCCCGCCTCAGCATCATACCGATCGTCTTGACGACATCCCGCCTCAGCATCATATCGACGACATCCCGACTCAGCATCATATCGCTCGTCTTGACGACATCCCGCCTCAGCATCACATCGCTCGTCTTAGCGACATCCCGCCTCGGCATCATATCGCTCGTCCTGACGACATCCCGCCTCAGCATCATATCGACGACATCCCGCCTCAGCATCATATCGCTCGTCTTGACGACATCCCGCCTCAGCACACCGGCCGGCCGTTGGCGTTCCACGATGCCGTGGCCGGCGCCGCTCCTGTAGCTACCACGCGCGCCGCCTGAACGGAGCCGCCGCGGCCGCCGCCGCCGCCGCCGCCGCCGCTGACCCCAAATTTCACTAGCCCACTTCCAGGGCAAGGCCCGGCGGCGGCGGCGGCAGCGGCGGCGGCGGCGGTGGCTGCACTGCTGCGGGGACCGAGCCAGTGCGGCGCTGAGCCGCACCCTCCGGCCCCATGCACGGCCGGGCCCTGCAGCTTCGTGTTCTGTCGGAACAAGGTGTGTGGCCCCATGCACCATCGCGTGCTGTTGTAGATGTCCGGGTACCATTAAAATGACGCCAGTGATTTGGCATACAGCACGAGACGCTCGGCGCCCCGCCCGTCGGTGACCACCGGGCGCGTGGCATGACACGCTCTCGCCGCGGGCGTTAGCTGACACCCGGGTGTCACGTCACGCTCGGGTGGCGGCGCGGACGTGACACGCCTGGCGCTGACCCAGACGCGCCGCCGGCCGGGTGGCGCCGTCTTCCCTGCCGTGACTCGGCACGGCACGCAGCCGGCTGCGCCGTGACTCGGCGCTGGTGCCGCTGCGCCACTCCCCGAGCAGGTCCTGTCGCGCGGGCCGTGCTGACACATCTGGGCCGACAGGTCGCCGCAGCTGACTCCGGCCAGACTCCATGTCGCGGCCTGTTCCGTGGTCCTCTTCCGCGGAGATACTGCCGCTGGCTCCGACTTTAGGCACCTGTCTGGACAGATATCCTGTCGCAGAACGGTTTGTACATGCCCGCCGTGATCTGCTCCAGAATAAGTCTACATAGATTCTCAGCCCATCTCTGTCCTCTCGTGACGCTGCAGAGACTCTTTCATGTCTGTTCCGTCGTGTGCAGGTACCGGATCTTCCCCAGTCTGCTCGGTCGTGTCCAGGTGGCCGGGAACGCCGTCTCGGTGTACGGCGCTGTGACCGGGTAGCCTTGTGCCCGCGGCCCGCGGTACGTTAATCCGACGTCCGGCCAGCGGCAGACACGGCTGGCAGTGGCCGAGACGCGACGGGCACTTTCGCCCGGCCGCACCGGACTTCTGAACAGGAGCGGAGGCTCCGGGTCCGGGGACGGATCCCGGACAGGGGCGGAGGCTGCGAATCCGGGGACGGATCCCGGACAGGAGCGGAGGCTCCGGGTGCGGGAGGGGACCCCGGACAGGAGCGGAGGTTCCGGGCTCGGGGACGGATCCCGGACAGGGGTGGAGGCTCCGGGTCCGGGGAAGGATCCCGGACAGGGGCGGAGGATGCGAATCCGGGGACGGACCCCGGACAGGAGCGGAGGCTCCGGGTACGGGAG
>NW_023596805.1:25891891-25904441 GCF_011947565.3 Pollicipes pollicipes | reverse complement strand
CATCACTGGCTCGGCTCCCGTGCGCATGCAACATCATTGGCTCCCGCTCCCGCTCCCGCACCATTGACCCATTGGCGCACACAACAACACTGGCTCGGCTCCCGTGCGCATACAACATCATTGGCTCCCGCTCCCGCTCCAGCACCATTGGCTCATTGGCGCACACAACAACACTGGCTCGGCTCCCGTGCGCATACAACATCATCATGTGGACACTGTCGGCCAGCAAGGCAAATAGATTGTTGGTCGATCCTGCCGATCTTATTCCTATGACCTCCAGCCCGCGCCGGACTGAATGTGACGTACCGGCGTGACGGCCAAAGTACGGCCGGCCGGAGCGGTGATTCGCACGCCCAATTAGGAATACATTTACTTATACGCGGGAGCTCCAGCCTCGCCCACACAGTGGCATTGGTGGAGCACTATCGATGCAATGCAAATCTCTTTTCGGCTGACACATTGTTTGTTTAAATCGTCCCTGACGGTGTCTAGTTACCTGCAACTGGCGTGTCAGCAGAGTTATGATCATAATATAGCGTGCCCTGGATATATACTTTTAATAAAACCCGTGGACTGTGAATATATGCATTCAGCGGTATTTGCATAGTGTTATAAGAAGCCAGTGCAACATACGTCGAATTGTGGTTTCGATTTTATTCGGTTGACCCCCGACAACGTATTGTTGAAAGCTTGCGGGTGAGCAAGAGCGGCAATCTGCACAGATACGGGGTCTAATTTCAATGACTACTTGTGCGTGGAGGGAGCACCTTTGCGCAGTCCATGTTACTATAAGATCACTATCAGCCGGCAATGTCAATCTCTCTCCGGACAACGGATTTCGTCTTGTTCACTTGACCCCTGAATAGCCATGAACTAAGTGCCGGCGGCCTGCCCGTAAAGTGATGGCCATAAAACGGCGCCCCGTCAAAATACTTGTAATCCATCCCAAATATGGCGACTACGTGCATTCGATAGCACTGGTATAGCGGTGTTAGTTGCCAGTACATCGCACCCTTCGGATATTGTTCTCTATTTTGTTCGGTCGACCTTCTGGCATTGCATCATTCAGTGCGCGCGAGCCAGTCGTGGCGGCGATTTGCACAGATGCAATGTCCCAGTCGATTTTGTGTTACTCCCACGCGGAAGGTGTATCCTTGTGCGCATGATGTTGTTGTGGGAGCACTATCGGTATCGGTATCGGTTTGTTGGGAGCAATGTGAGCCTCTCGTCTGCGCACATCACCCTCTTGTTCAAATTTTTGCCGCTTTGGCTGCCACTTCATCTGATGACCCTCCCGCACCGCAGGCCCATTCCATTGTTTCGCACACTTCTGCCACGGTGTCTGGACAGCAGCCATCTCCGTCCAACGGCCCTGGTTCCGACCCCCGCAGGACTTCGACTACTCTGGTGCCTGCTCGCTGTGATGCTGACCCTCGCTCGACAATGACCGGTGTTCGCCAGACCTCTGAGCCTATTCTCGACCCTCTCGGCTATTACGTCGTCATGCACTTAATGACGAGAATGTGTCAGTTAAAAAAATCGACGTTTTGGCCATCAAAGCAATTGAAAGCTGTCTGCCGCCCATGCAAACTCAAAACTGAAGCGCCAGCAAGCGGACTTCTCATCATCAAAATGACCACTCATGCACAGACTAAGGCTCTGCTCAAAACAAGCCAATGCTGTGGAAAGCAAGTAAAAGAGCCCCTTTATTATGCCCGACAGACCGCCAAAAGCACCATTTTCCCACCTGAAATCCGTTTCATGACAGGGGCGAAAATGTTTGTCATGTCCAACGGCCGACGACGTCCAGAGAGGTCAGACCGTCGGGCACCAAAAAATTCGAAAAATCGTTTCATCATTCAAATTCCCAGGCATCGCTCTTGACCCAAGAAAATCGATGTCTAAGCACCTCGAGCACGTCCGCACCAAGTGGATGAAACATTTGAATTTGTTTAGGTGCATACCAGGGTCAAGATGCGGTGCTGACCGACTTACACTATTATTATTACGTAAATCCTTGTTTCTTTCTATTGTTGAAGATGGATCCGTGCTGTGTGCATGTGGCATTAAAGGCAGCGTAAAGTCCCTAACTGTTATTCGAAATATGATCTCGCGCTTGCAGAGGGAGCTCTGCGTACATCCTCAATTTCGGCACTTGAGGTAGATACATTCACTGTGCTTTTATCCCTCCGACGTATCGAACACACTGTGAGGTATATCACTGAACATACGAGAAAATCCCAGTCACCCGACATTTGCCTCCACACACATACATTATTACCACGAATTCACCATACATACTTAGGACCAGTAGAACGCCGTTGAGGTCTTGCAATCGCGCCTCGTGTTACCTTTAGAATTGAACACGCAGGCTCACGCATATTTACTTCTACTTGCAACGCCCTCATCCCCTATGTCATCTGTATGGTCGTCGACCTTCAGTTAGACGTATTTTATAAGCATGGGGCAAATTTCAACAACAGCAAAAACCATGGACGCATATTGCCGCCACCAGCGCGTTACGTTACGTTACGTTATCGTCACGCCACCACCACCACCACGTTACGTCATCGTTAGAGGGAATGTTGCACTTTTGCAGATGTTGACGCAAACATCACATTTGATGACATAAACTTATTCCTAACTGTTGGTATACTTTGAAGTGGGAAAGGTTGCTCCACACAGCACAATTTCTCTGTCGAGTAAACATGTTTCTCAATATGCCACTGCTTGATTTCGTCATCGTGCCTTGCACAACACTAATTGAGAGACAACTGACGGCCGACATATCTGGAAGTCGTGCTCACGAACGTCATATAAGAACGATTCGACAATTGTACTTTGCTTGGCCTTGATCGTTGCGTGGCGAATGGGATGGCAGTATTTGTGATCGTTGCGTGGCGAATGGGATGGCAGTATTTGTATGACGTTATTATGGCGTCACGGATGCTTGGGTGAATTTGAAAAAGTCTCTCCGAAAGAGATAGGGAGAGGGAGAGGGAGAGGGAGAGGAAGAAAAAGATGGGGAGGGGGCGAGAGAGGTAGAGACAGAGGAAGACAGGGAAAGAGGGAAGGGAAAGAGAGGGAGAGAGGAATGGAGAGAGGGAGGGAGAGAGAGGGAGAGCAATGAAGAGAGAGAGAGGGAGAGAGAGAGAGAGAGGAGAAAGGGAGAGGGATGGAGAGAGATGTGTTATTATTCAGTCACACGCATTTTTAAAAACAAGCATGAACAGCGGGTCCAAAACTGTCTGCCAGTCATATTTGATTTCTTAATTGTTTTTAGTTTTGAACCAGCAAGCCACAGCTCTCACAGGTCACCAGCATTGAGGGAATTATGCAAGAAGCATTTGCCAGCCATTATTGTGATGCAGTGTATCTACCAGAAGCCTGAATTCAACTACTAACTAAAAAAAGTTGAAATGCCCACGTTTGCAAGTGCGCACCGGAACAAGAGTGCAAAACCTTGGCTTTATACTGTTCTCTTAAGGTGCGTCTGTCTGTCCCGTTTTGCATTACCCGAAAAGTCCCTGAAAGCCCCTTGCAGACATGTACTTCACCGACCATATATTATGTGTATCACTGGGTAGGCATGTTGACCTTTATATAATTTATACATGTTGTTACACGCACCATTGAGCCCTGTCGCCGACAGTGCGGTCGACTGTACTCTGAGTTTGACCAGCAACAAAAGTCCAAAAGGGCCAATTCCACCGTGACCCAGCAAAAGTCGGATTAATGCAGGAGTCCATCCGGAGTCGGAGTCCAGCTCCAGCTCACGTGGCTGGTTAGAGACCTGCACTACCTTCAATTATCACCACTTACGCCCGCTTGTCTGGTTCTGTCCTGACTCTGCCCCCAAATATGCTGCAGGTAATGTCTTAGTGAACTAGTTTTGGCCTTTGCTGGGCATTGGACTGCACATGTCAAAAAGCTAGTATTTGTAGAATCTTTCAGAGAACGAATACGCCATCTCAGCCTTGTGCGATGATCACATTAATTGCCGAGTTTCAAAGACAGGCATCGGAAGAAGTGGTAACTTTTTTGTGACCGATAGCGTTTACTGGAACGTCCTAATTTCCGTCGTCTTCCATCATATCAAGCAGGTCATTCCCTAGCCCGTGTTCCGTTGTCCATTTTCCCTGCGCCCCATACACAACGAGCTCCACGAGGTTATCACTCACACGGGGGCCCTCTAGGCGGATCCCTGGCGAAGTCTACAGCGCTTGCTGTTGCACAGCGCCCCTGCGCACAGGGAGTGCCTGGAGAGGTAGGGCACGAGGAACATCTTGGCTGTAGGGCACAGGACATACCCGAGATTTAGAGCACAGGGAGCGCTCAGTGATGTGGGGCACATGAAACACCTGGGGTGAAGAGCGCGGGGAATGCCCAGGGAAAGAGGCACAATGAAGATCCACGGCTGCAGAGTGAAGGGAGTATCCGGGGGTGTAGAGTGCAGAAAACACCCGTGAGCGCAAAGCACAAGAGCGCCCAGGGATGCACAATACGGGGAACACCCGTGGATAGCCAGAGCAGGGAACGCCCATGGATCTATCACATGCAGAGCATCCATGGACATAGAGCACAGGGAGCAGCCGTGAATTCAAAATACAAGGAGTACCCGGGGGTGTAGAGTACCGGGAGTACTTGGGGATGTAGAACACGAGGCGCATCTGGGGATGTGGGGCACAGGGAGCGTCTGGGGATGTAGAGCACATAGCACACTACTTGAAGAAGGAGATGAACACAAACACCATGGAACGAAGAGCACAGTGGACAGGCGCCCGGAAACATATTGCGCGGGGATAATTCACAGGATGTCAAGCACTTAAAGAACTTGGAGCACCACTGGATACTCTGCCAGCGTCGGTACGTCGACGTGTTCCTAAGCCGGATGTGGACATGCTACGGAGAGCATTCGGCCAGGTCGGCTGGATGTGTGCGGAGCTCTTGATTGGATGTATGTGGGTACAGGTGGGCGTATTCGGCTGGATGTGTGCGGAGGTCTCGATTGGATGTATCTGAGCAGAGCTGGGTGTACTCGGCTGGATGTGTGCGGAGGTATCGATTGGATGTATCTGAGCAGAGCTGGGTGTACTCGGCTGGATGTGTGCGGGGGTCTCGATTGGATGTACCTGAGCAGAGCTGGGTGTACTCGGCTGGATGTGTGCGGGGGTCTCGATTGGATGTATCTGAGCAGAGCTGGGTGCACTCGGCTGGATATGCGCGGGGGTCTCGATTGGATGTATCTGAGCAGAGCTGGGTGTACTCGGCTGGATGTGTGCGGGGGTCTCGATTGGATGTATGTGGGTACAGCTGGGTGTACTCGGCTGGATGTGTGCGGGGGTCTCGATTGGATGTATGTGGGTACAGCTGGGTGTACTCGGCTGGATGTGTGCGGAGGTCTCGATTGGATGTATGTGGGTACAGGTGGGCGCACTCGGCTGGATGTGTGCGGGGGTCTCGATTGGATGTATCTGGGCAGAGCTGGGTGTACTCGGCTGGATGTGTGCGAGGGCTCTCGATTGGATGTATGTGGGTACAGCTGGGCGCACTCGGCTGGATGTGTGCGGGGGTCTCGATTGGATGTATCTGGGCAGAGCTGGGCGCACTCGGCTGGATGTGTGCGGAGGTCTCGATTGGATGTATGTGGGTACAGCTGGGCGCATTCGGCTGGGAAAAGCAGCTGCGTTCTTGACATAACCCGGCGGGCCAATGCAGCAATAGCGTCCATCATTTCAACCTCATCATTAAGACATATTCAGTATCATCCTTCACATTATCACGACAATGCTTTGTTTTTCAGATAAAATGAGGTGTCTCTTAAGCGTCGACCTGCCCTCTTTCGACCTGGTATGGATTGTTACAGGTCATATTCACCATTTTTTATTCACGGACATTTGAGGCAGTTTTGCGAGAGTTTGACGCGACGATGACGCCTTCCAATGTCGTTTTCCCTAGTTAGCTACTTAGTTGTCTTGATATTAAGTTCTCTGTTCCTGATCTCCATAGCACTGATGATCCTCCTAGCGCAGGTGAGAAAACAACTTGCTTTTCTTTAATGCAGCAAAGATACGGGGAAAATCGTTGCTATTTGCTGGACGATGGGTAAGGTTCATACTTTTCTTTCTTGGGTCTACGGAGAATGCAACGCGGCAAATGCACATCTAGACATGGAAACAGAAATTAGGTAAGGAGCAATACAGGGACCATTATAACGGCGCACCATCACGGAAGCAGCTTACGTCTGTGTGTATGTTTGTACAACGTAAATCGTCGCACGAGCGACGCTGCTGCAGGAGGCAGAATTTTCAGCGAATAAACTAATGAGCGAATGTCTTTTGAAAAGACCTCGCAGAGTCTGAACCAGACAGATCATTTCACATGGCCCAGGAGCACTATCGATGTGTTCAGCTGCCACAAGGGCACAAACCATCGCCAATGGACGACACCTAGTGGCCGATTAGTCCCGACACCTACCGGCTACATCTAGCAACTTAGAACTAGCAATCCCGATGCAGCCCCATCGCGCAAACATTTCGAGAGGCGCTGGCGTGATACGAAAACGGGCGCACGGCTATAGCCACAGAGTATAGGCTACGGGAAGATGGATTCCAATTTCCCCAGGATGTTTTTTTGGTGTAATAATTTTCATGAAAGCTGTCAGCATCTCACCCAGCGGGAGTCACTTCGGATACTTTCGGGGCCCTCAGCCTCCTCGCCGCGATTTCGATTTCAGCCCCTCAATGCTCTTCCACCCCATCCCTTCCCAAATGGATGAGCAAAAACGATAATACTGGACCAATGCAATGCTGTGAATTTCTCCGAACTACAGGCCCAGTAGGTATCTAAACACATTATTGCTATCGGGCTCATATTGTACCAAATAGTAGGCATGCTTTGGGCGCCGTGTTTTTACCATGTGGACCCCACGCGTGTTACGCCAGTCCGCGAACATCGACAGATTTTTCGCGAGGTAACACAGGTGGATCAGAAGAAAATAAAGTGGCTGAACTCCGGAAAGAAAACGGGGTTCGGGGGGGAAGGTGAGATCACGATTAACGGCCAAGCCTCCCTCCTCCCCTTGCCGATTTCAGAAAGTGACGCTTTAAAGAAACTGGCCCCGATCCTACCCTTTAAAGGCATGTTCAGTCAGGCTGTCCCTCCCCATCTCCATTGTTAAGGGCATGGTTACAACCACGGCTGGTCAAAGAATCGGTCTTCAGCTGCAGTGGGATGACCAATTGAAGGCCCGGTACAGAAGCCGCGCGAAATGGAAAAAGACGAAATAGCCCGGACGTTTGGATGTCCAAACAGCCTCGAAACGTACAAGAACTCTGTGCATCGCCCTTGGGCAGCAATTGACCGCAGCGAAAAGTCCAGTGCCACGTATCTGATTTATTTTCCAACGAACAACGCTACATTTTCTTACCGAGCACACAGAGTGGGTGGACATTACGTCAAACGCATTCAGTCCAATCATCGGGAGCTGGCATTCGGCGCATTTATACTCAATCAGCATACATTGCCCTCAATTTTGGGCTAGAAGTGGATGCAAACCGCGCTTAGTTTTTTTCATTTTCGCAAAGCACTAAGAGCGAAATGGCCTTTACAAATATATAGGCATCGAGGGAAGACCTACGTTAACCTCCATCGGATCTCGGCGTTTGTTTGTGAACAGGTGAAGTGAGCAACTTCAGAAATAGATTTACACCAATCGTGACAACTCATAGAACGACAGCCCAACAATGTCCTTGCGCAGTCTCGGGGTTGGTCGGCACGGCTTCAAAACAATTTCTTCATAACGACAGTTCACAACATCAAAAACTGAGGAGCATAGCCCACGAAATTTACGCGGAGGCGACCAGACAGTTAAAGGCGCCGCGTCAACCTTACACGGCCAAACAAGGCTCCATCAAAAATATCCAACTCTGTCAACACCAGGGGCGCAACTTAGGTTCAAATCAGCTCCGGGCAGCGTTCGGCTCTTGGTAGCACAGTAAGTGCAAGTTACAGGAAGCATTGGATGAGCCCCAACGCATTCGTTGCTCAACAACGAATGAATCGAAGCAGCGTAAAACAATAATAAAGAGTGGCGTAACACGGTCCGATCTTGTTGGATTTAGTCGATTCATTTACGTCACTGTGCATGATCAAATCAGTCAAGAGGGGAAGAACAGGTCGCAAAAAACAGGTAATAAGGGCAACGAATATCTAAGAGTGAGCCGTGCGTTGAAATCAATCAAAAAACGAGATCGAAAATGGCTACGGATAGACGAGGCAGCACACGATCTCAAGAGCAAAGAAAAACAACACATACCGCGCAAATCAAAGCCACAAAAAGCCCGAACGAAAAGCGTGCAGATGATTTCATTGAACGAAAACACTCCAAAGTAAGAATCACCGCGTCGTTGACCCCCAAAAAGGCGCCCAGCACTCGCTTATCAGCTCATCACAGATCATTCAGCTCCTCCGCGCATTGGTTAACAGCTGTCGTTGCCACGTAACGTCACACCAGATGGATGACGTCATACAGGCAGCTCAGACTGCCGGACTACTATTTTCTTGGCTGGATCCGCCTGGGGGAGAAAGCAAGGCGTTCAACGGCGGCACGTTCATCACAACACTCGGCGGTACCATCAGACAGACAGAAACGTACCATATCGCAAAGCAGGTATATTCTCTGATGGCATTATTACCCGACAGGGGCATCACTTTATATACCTTCGGGGCCTGAGATCCTTCCCCTCTCCCTCCAATGCTCCCCTGAGCCCCACCCTCCCCAATACATATGAGCAGAGGGATTACTGGGCCAAATAAATACGGAACTACTATCATTACTACTGGTAACTATAGGTAGAGGGTAACTAAAATCCCTACCAGTATCACGCTAATTTGTACAGAGGTTTTTGTGTAAATTTGTCAGATTTGTACCAAATACTTTTGTACCAAAAAGGCACTCTTTACGTACCTAATGATTTTATTTTCGTAGCCCCTGATATGTTTGGTCAGTCGACAAATGATTATCAAAATTTCAATGCCTGGATTGGGATTAAGAACAATTTACCGCAATATGCCGCATCTTTTAAAAGTGCAGGTGGCCCAGTCAAGGCTAACGCATGTTTTCCCCTAGAGCGGCAATTGTATGCGTGCAAAGCATAGTGCATCTGTCGTATAACCATGGCTGTAATGGCTATACAACATGATTACCAACAACGCTAGTTATCAGCGATTCCGTACCAAGACTTACTACGATGTTTTTCTGTAAATAACACACGATTCTCACCTTGTCTTCGAAAAAGTAGCTCCATTACTTTGAAATGGAAAGTCATTCCTCCGCAGAAAAGCTGTACCAATCCACAAAATATCAAACAAGCTTGTATTTAATTTCAACATCGGGGACACAAATTCAAGTCGCCGAAGTTCGGAGAGAAATAAGATTCTGGGAGTAAGATAAATCAACACTGGCTGAGCCCCATCCCCCCAAATCTTAAAACGTGGCAACGCTGTACCAAACCATGCAGGATGGCGCTGGTTATTATGCACCAAAAGTTTAAACAATCCAGAATTCAGGTGAGAGCTTAGACAATGCAGTGCCGTCACTTTTTAAAAATCGGTTGGCGGGAGGGTTCAGCCGAACAAACTGACCTCAACCACCCCCAAAACCTTATTTATCCTGTCTTTTATGTTGAAATTTCACAACGCTTTTAATATTAAGTAAATTCAAAACTGTGTTCCTACAGGAGGAGCGACTGCCAATTTCAAGTAAATAACAGCTGCTTTTTTAAGCAAGGCTTAAATTGGGGTGTAACGGAAAATCATCATAGTAAACCTTTGCAAGAGATTACTGATGACTACCACTACCGCTAGTCCTGTTGTATAACCACCACACCCACGATTATTGCAACAAATACACTTGCCGCTGTTAGGTGAAAACATGCGTCAACTTTTATCAGGGCCATCCTTTACTTTTCAAACTGCCACATCTTGCACTTAATTGTTATTTACCCCAATCCAAGCACAATCATTTCAAAAACTGGTCAAACATTTGGCGAACGATGTGAAGGACTTGACATGGCAAAAAACATTATGTACCTGCGTGACACTATTTGGTAAACGACATATATTTGGTTAACGATATACATGACACAAATAGTGAGGTGTTGAGGTACCTTCTGGCTAGCCTACAAACATTCAAGATGATTGCTGTCTTCATTTGGCCCAGTATTCCTTCTTTGCTCATGTGCAGTGAGGGGACCCAGAGGGGTATTGCGGAGAAAGGAGGCTCAAGTGGGCATTGGGGGGGGGGGGGGGGGGGGGGGGGCTGAGGCCCCCACGAAAGCATATGAAGTGACGCTCCTGAGACAATGGCTCTCATTTGAGCATGCTTCTTGACATATCAACGACGCACATATGCCCGTATTCCCAACGATCGATCCTGGATTCCACTCCCTGAATCCCGCACTTCTAGATTCTGCATTCGCCGACACAACCCATACTCCCCAACTACGGGATCCAGGCGTTTCACCAGCGTTCCGCGCACCCAGGCAAGAGCCCGCCCAAGAACTCTTGTTATGAAACGGCCATCTTGGACTTTGGAAAATAGCTCGAATCACAGCGCAGAAACGCTGACTCGTTCCAGCTAAATATACACATTCTATGGTGAAATAAGCCGACGTCGTCCGTGTACAACTTTGCAGAGGCGCGTTCCGAAGTCTGTCACTCTACCGTCTCTGAGTACGCCTCCGAGTTCCGTGGTCTGAATGACCACTCGCACCCCATCTCCTGCACCAGTGTACACTCCGCCCCGGCACGGTCTGAAGCCCCCCCCCCCCTTGTCTGTTCGCGGTACAGCTCTGTAGCTCCGTCCCCTGCACCTGTGTATACTCCGCCCCGGCACGGTCTGAAACCCTCCCCCCCCCCCCCCTCCTCGTCTGTCCCCGATACATCTCTGTAGCGGCGTGGTCCGCACCGGCCGACCCGCCCCCGTCCCTGTGCGCGCCTCTGGAGCGGCGTGGTCCGCACTGGCCGACCCGCCCCCGTCCCTGTGCGCGCCTCTGGAGCGGCGCTATCGTGAAGGTCGTCCGGACCGCTTCTCAAACCAGTTCTCATGAACTCTCGCCGAAGCCCCAGGTCCTCTCGGTCTTCGCTAATGGGACGCTGGCCACCGGACTGTCGGCGCGCTCCGAGAAAGCTGGTCCAGGGAAGAATGCCTCTGTCCAAGGGCGAGGGCAGGTTCAGCCGATCGGGAGGCGGGAAGAGCAGAACCGACTCCTCCCGAAAATGAATCTTGCCTCAATGCTGGACACCAAGCCCGAGCCATCGGCATTCTCCATCGGTTCTGAACAGGACGGCGACCTGTGCTGCCTCGTGACCTGACCTGTGACCGCCCGTGCCGCCGCCAAACGACGGGGCCGTCCGGGGCCGTGGCGACCGAGAGGGACGCGCGTACGGACGTGCCGGCGGCTTGGCCACAGACGGCGCCCCAACTGGACACGGAGGCGCACCGACGTGCTGGCGGCGTGGCCACAGACGGGTCGTCGTAACTGGACACGGAGGCGTACCGACGTGCTGGCGGCCTGGCCACAGACGGGCCGTCGTAACTGGACACGGAGGCGTACCGCCGTGCTGGCGGCCTGGCCACAGACGGGCCGTCGTAACTGGACACGGAGGCGTACCGACGTGCCAGCGGCCTGGCCACAGACGGGCCGTCGTAACTGGACACGGAAGCGTACCGACGTGCCGGCGGCCTGGACCACAGACGGGCCGTCGTAACCGGACACGGAGGCGTACCGACGTGCCGGCGGCCTGGCCACAGACGGGCCGTCCTAACCGGACACGGAGGCGTACCGACGTGCCGGCGGCCTGGCCCCAGACGGGCCGTCCTAACCGGACATACAGGCCGCCGGCATCGTGTTTTGAATTCGCAGACGCCGCACCGAGCCTGTAGCTGTTCTGAGCCGATCGCTACGGCCGGTCCCATAACACAGAGCATAGATGGTACACAATAACAGCATAAGCAAACGTAAGAAACAACCGAAACCCGTCTGGGGTTCGATGGCATTACTTGTGTTTAATATGGGGACACCGTCCGTTCCGGCGGACTGCCGCAGTTCCTGTCCTCCGGCCCGCAGGAGCCGTGGTGCTGTCTTTCACGAGCGCCGGAGTTTTATCAGCCTTGATTAATCAATGATCCAGGGGCATAAATTCTTAAAATGAGTTGGGAGGGCTGAACGGTGAAAATAGCGAAAACTACCTTACAGTACCCCATTACACTGGTTTCTCTACGGACTTGGCTCACTTTCTTGTCGACGTTGGAAGGCATGGGATTGGCCGACGCCAAGTGGAGGGGGGGGGGGAGAGGACTGGAGGTCCCTTAACTGAGCAGGGAACCACATCCCTGCAACGACCGTCAAACCCTAAGAAACTGGGTCAAAGAAACTGCCTTAAGCCTACAAGTTGCACGCAGCGGCCATGGATTGCATCACGCACGCACGCACGCACGCACGCACACACACACACACCACACATAGAAGGTAGAGAGAGAGAGAGC
>NW_023596805.1:25789086-25890891 GCF_011947565.3 Pollicipes pollicipes | reverse complement strand
TATATATATATTATATTATATATATATATATATATATATATATATATATATATATCATTTTGCTCGCTGCCGGCAGGCGATGGGAGCAAGAGTATGTCTTTGCCCGTTCAAAATGTGGGGGGGGGGCCCTTTTGCCCAAACTAAAGGCTTTATAATGCACGTAACTTACCCAACTTTAGATCAAGGATCACCATACCAAAGCTAGAGGGCACTAAATCGGACATAATATTTTCTTCTGTATCTAGAGACCGATTTTCTGGACCATGACACCGCCTTCACGAATCGCACAGCCCGCACCATAGAAGCAACAGGCTCAGATTCGTGTCAAGGATGTGCTTTGCAGGTTCAGAATACCCCACCATGAACCCTGAGGCCGCTGTTCTGGGTTACGAGGCGCCATCTGTATATCAGGAGGTTCCTTTGCTGTAACCGGAGGCCCTCCCATGTGAGAGGTGGCTGCAGTCCCGGATCAAGAGGCCTTGCTTTGTGATATGGGGGACGTTTACTTTATCGAGAAGGTCCCTGTATTAGCAAGAAGGACCTTGCATTAACGAGAAGACCCCCGCATTAATCGAAAGACTCCTGCATTAACCAAAGGACTCCTGTCCGGGATTCGTTAACTGGCGACATTTGTTTCTGTGGGTCTTGTTGCAAGCAACAATTTGATGCGGGAGACGTTCTCCGGTACCCCCCTCCCCCCCCCCTTCTCCGCCTCTCCCTCCCCCGCCCTGAATGCAGCACTGCCCAGGAGCCCGCCCTAGCCGTGAGCAGGACCGTTTTGTTCAAGTCCGCTGGAATATTCTGCCCCACCCCAAGCAAACAATCCGTGACATCGACACTGTGCATAGCGATGGTGCATACGCGTGTGGCTATTTGTACAGACAACGGCCGATTGCCACTGTAGACAAGTTGTAAGTTTAAGACACCTACTTTGACCCAGTTTTCGACCGCGATGACACGTATATTAGTTACGCTTGGTCATGCATGACCACACACGCTATCTATGACGACGGCGCGCCAGTACCGCCGCCGGCCCTCCTCCCTCCCCTCCCGACGCCCGTATCGGACAGGTGCCTTCGCTCAGCCGCCGCTCCCAGCAGCTCGTGGCAGGGGGAGGAGGTGGCAATCGTCTGTGTCCCGAGATAGCCAGCCCAGGGTGCACCAGAGGTCTCTAGTGAGCCCCCTCCCCCCCCCCCTCGGCCACGGTCACAGAGGACAACGCGACCCCCTCGCAGGACGCCGTCCGACCGGCGTACCCCCACCCGGGCGGCACGAGAGAAGCGATCGTAGAAGAATAGACAGTGTATGGGAATGCACAAGGCCGAAAGAAATGACCTAGAAATGAGGATGGGGCCTTAGCTTGCACATTGCCGGCGGTCGGGGCCGAGCCAACGGCGACAGAGCGAACAGTCAGCCCATTGCTCAGTGACAGTCTCCAGTCAGCGTTAGCCGGTGCCTGTGTTGACTATTGAGTCTGCCACGCAGGGGCGTGGCCGGCAGCCCCTGTCACCGGGTGCCAAAAGTGGGGGGGGGGGGGGGCGACAAAAGGGGGAATTTCGCCGGTGTCAACGAGAAATAAACCGAGCGTCTGACAGTCCCGTTTCGACGTTCAGGAGTTTTCCTACAACATAGCGACCGTGTGAAACGCAGCAGGACCGTCCCCGCCGTCGCTGCACCGTTGCCGTGTCGAGCGCCCCCCTCCCTGTCCTGGTCCTGACCCTGCCCCTGCCGCGGCGGCGCCGGACCTGGCCGGCTGCCAGGCCTGCTGCCGAGACTACGGGCGACGGTGGCGCCGCCTGTGAGTAGCAGCCGGCGGACGGCCGTGTCGGGAGGACGGAGCTGGACTGTCCGGTCCGCTCCCGGACTGTCTGGTCTGTGTTCAGCGTAATGGACCGCGGCGGCTCGGGCTGTCGGTGGAGACGCCGGCCAGTGTGGCGCGGCTGAAACGGCGTCCGTCACGTGGCCCCGCCCACCGTGCCAGAATCAGACCAGGTTCGCGGATCTGCTTCTGGTCCGTGGACGAAAGTTCTCGTGATTCGCTGAGGGTGTAAGCCGATGTCGGTAGTTGTGTGCAAATCATGGTGTGCAAATGTGCGCCCAGCATAGCGTGCTGCTCATGATTGTCAATGGAATTTACTGCTGATGCGTCGGTGTCCGAAGCCGACGCTTATCCAGACTAATTGCCCGAAATGCGTTCTATTTGCACATATCCACCAGAGTAAAGCTAACTGATCCCTGGCCAACGCTTAAAGAGCGTCGCTGGAAGACGTTCGCGGCATTCGTTGTAAGCTACAGACCAAAGATACTTCCACCACCTGTGTCCCATACGGGACGCCATGCATGTCCAATAACAGCGTCGATAGCAGGGCGGTAGCATTCTCTACAAGGCGGCCGTAAACCGAGAGCATCTGGCAGCGTACCGCGCGCAGCAGCCTGGCGAGCGAGCGAGCAAGCCGACTGCGGACACCTGTAGATACTTGGGCGTATCACCTGTAGATACTTTGCACACGTCCTGCAGATTTCTTACGAAAGTTCCCGTCGATGTTTTCGATCCCGATCCACCCGTGTCTCCCACACATCGAGCCCCACACACGATAGGAGGAGAACGGCATGGGGTCTCCTTCACGTGCCTTCTCCATCGGCTACATGTCCACAGCAAAATCTCACCGTGCTCGGTTGGCAGGCCGGGTCACTGACCGCGACCCGGTCAGGTCACTCTACAACCTGCAAGGCTGGTCTCTGCAGTTGGAGAAGTCACGGTTAGCACGCCACACATCTCACCGCAACCAGACGGACACGCGGCTGTTCGAAGCTGGATAGCGTGAGCGGCGTCCGGCGGAACGCACCTTTCTATTGGCTATTGGCGTGAACCACGCGCCCGTGATAGGTGTAACTAGGTTGACGCCGCTTGTGCAGCCAGCTTCGGACAGAGATTCCATGCACTGACGCTATTCAAACGGCTGGGCCAATATCATTTTTCAATGTGGCGCCTGGTCACCGTTTGGTATGTTCTTAGTCCACAAGGCAATAACAGGAAGGATCTTCCTGACAGACAAATATAGTCCACGAGTCCAGACTGAACAATCGCTTGCTTATCGTTGCCGCGTAAGTCTGAATGATTAGAGCATTCTACACACATTACCCGACCCTGACGAGCATATTAAACACCAGTACACATCTACCCCTCCGTGCTTAAGCAATCGCACACATGCACTCATACCGGACGAAGGTGACCGAAAGCTACACACGGCTCACAAGAACACTGAAGATCCGAGTGCAAGCAAATGGCTGCGACGCGCTACCCGGTAACATGATCCTTTCCCAGTCAGGCATTGCTGGGAACGGCGGCTGTCGTGGGCAGAAGGCGCAGGCGTCATGCTCACGGGTCTCCCCCGCTTTCGAAATTTCCTCCCAAAGGAACCGTTCAAGCGGGCCTCGAAAAGTAAGTGGCCGCGCCATGACCATTTTTTTTCATCGAGAAATCGGGTTCGATTCCCGCCCAAGGAAACTTTCACCGGCTTCACTTCCGCTGGGGTGTGGTGACGCTAATAAACTACAAGCAATATGCGTCGATTGGCAATCCGGCACAAAGTTCAGACCGGCATGACAACGCGTCTCTCCGCGAGAACCATCCCCAGCCACCCCAACCCGGGTCACCTTACACGTACCGGCGCCCTATCCGCGCTCGCCCGTCTCCCCTCAGCCGCCCCTGCCCCGTCCACAGTCGCCCCAGTTTCTCCTCAGCC
Organism: Pollicipes pollicipes; assembly: GCF_011947565.3. Taxonomy (NCBI): domain Eukaryota; kingdom Metazoa; phylum Arthropoda; class Thecostraca; order Pollicipedomorpha; family Pollicipedidae; genus Pollicipes; species Pollicipes pollicipes. The sequence continues at coordinate 25,887,145 of NW_023596805.1, read as the reverse complement.
GCCCCAGCCCCACCCCAGCCGCCCCAGCCCCCGTACACAGTCGCCCCAGTCTCCCCTCAGCAGCCCCAGCCCCAGCCCCGCCCCCAGACGCCCCAGCACCGTCCACAGTCGCCCCAGTTTCCCCCAGCCGCCCAGCCCCCCCAGTCGCCCAGTCTCCCCCCAGCCGCCCCAGCCCCGTCCACAGTCGCCCCAGTTTCCCCTCAGCCGCCCCAGCCCCGTCCGCGGGCGCTCGTGAGCGGCCGTCTGACCCATCGGCCGAAGTCCGCCGTCGGCGCCGCTTTCTCCGTCTGCAGCCGCCGCCGCCGCCGCCGCCGGGCCGACCCTCGCCCCGACCGACCCCGTCACAGACAGCCCGCGGCCGCGCCGCGCCGAGGCAGACGCCTGCTCAGCACAGCTGTGTATTGACATTGGTCGGGCCGACCGCGCCCACGGCCCGAGAACACCACCCAGCCCCGTGCAGGGGTGCAGACGGACAGACGGACACACAGATATAGGCACAGGCACGCAGGTCAGGCCACCAGACGCCAGACAAGGTTAGCGGGACGAGAGAGGCCTGGCTGGGGCTGTTGCCATGGAGACAGCTCACGTTAGGCAGTACACAGCACAGGAGTGAGGCACCCGTGCGGTAGGGACCAGGCTGCCGGACGGGATATGTAATCTGGTAACGGACGTAACGGGACCAAGTGCACGCTCGCCTATCTCCCTCCTAAATCCTGAGACCAGTAATCGCAGGCTTAGGCTAAGCGGAGACAGCCCCAGCGAACGTGACGTGCCGCCCCAATCTGAGACACTCTATGCTCAAAATTTGTCTCACTCTGAAAAATATGTACCGATAAAATATGGAGCTTGCATGCTAGCATCTCATTGCAAACTGTCAATTACTTGAACATCTGTTTGGCAACAACACATATTTTCTGTAGAACAACTATGTGGAGACTGGAGCTTGAGGTTCAAAACATGGGACAATCTGCAAAAATATTACTGCTATTTCTACTTTTGCTAAAAATGGGCAGAATTTATTGTACTATTATGTAAAATACACATAATCCCCAGGATGGGCAATGTATTGTACTGCAAAACAACCTCCAGCTCACCAACTCTGCTGAAAAATAAGTGTACTAGCAGTTTGTTCCAAAGTAATAAAGTTCCCCCAAATAGTTTAACAAACATAGTAAGGTTGCTGCAAAGTGGATTACAGTGCATAGTGCAGGGAAAATGGAATATTACATAGGTAATGGAGAAATAGGATCAGTACAAGTTTGCTCCAAAACAGAATGTAGCTACCAAGGTTGCCAAAAAGATTAATTTAGTAGAGCCCATTCTCATACCAGGTGTTGAGAAATGGAAAATCCAATAGCATTGGGAGAAACAGGACCAAAATGGAACAACAGCATCCTAACAGCACTATTTCTTTATGGAAGAGTATGCTACCTAAACAATACTTTCTGGCCAAGTTCCTGATTTTCAGACTGGTTGTGTAAGGCACGATCCATATCCATGCACATTAGCACTCAGCAATACATAGCCAATCATAGTTAAGTGTATCAAAAATAAAACCAGGCAAGAAATCCACTCTGAATTCAAAAGGAAATGACAATAATCTCACTAAATTATCTACAGATCTGGTCTAGAGGACTGAAAGCATACCTTTCCAATGTGAGTCACCATGAAATACCATCACATACAAATGTCTCTGGTCTGGTAACAGGCACTATGCATCATCATCTGCAAACTATAGTCAACACCTTGCTAGCATGCAGCAGTGAGCAGTACAAAACCAAATTTTAGCACCACGAGCAAAAAAGCAAGCAGACAGTACAGGAGCCCTAGCAGACAAGCTGGCTAGCTGGGGTGAGAAATCCTGCAAAAGCTGGTTTGGCTTACAGATGTTCTGGATGCTCCCTGATGCATTCAATCATGGAAGTTGGTGGTATCTGACCAGTGCATATTCTGTGGATTGCCACAAACAGTGGGAAACCATCCAGGTTCTTCTCCCTCTCCAGCATCACGAACACCTCGCGAGCAGTCTCAGGCCCCTGGGCACACTGTCCATTGAGCATCTCCTTCTCCAGCACTTCAATGGTCTTGCCGGTCTTCACAAATGCCTCAGCTATTCTCCTGTTGCGGCCACCGTAGCAGGTTGTGATCAGGTCTGCCACCCCACAGCTCTCAAAGAAGGTGGACAGGAGGCAGCCCTTGTAGAACACTTCACCAAACTTTATCATCTCCATAAGACCCAGTCGAATCACTGCTGCCTTGGTGTTGTCGCCATAGCCAAGGCCATCAACAAACCCTGCACCACATGCCACAATGTTCTTCAAAGCTCCACACAGCTCAACTGCATTGGCATCATCCACAACCATGACACGGAAGTACTCTGTTTGTATGAGGTTTTTCAGCATGTCCTTCATAGGCAGGAGTTCTGCAACCAATGGTGGTTTCACAGAATTTTTCAGCAGCCACTTCAGGAGCTAGGTTGGCTCCCATCAGCACACTGGCCTCAATCTTCAAAATGTCTTGGATGGTATGGGAAAGAAGAGATATCCCACCTTCCTCCTTCAGGTCAAATCCCTTAATTAGGGACAGGGCCACAGCAGTTGGCTTGATCTTGCCCTCAAGGGTTTTCAGTGTCCTGCGCAAGAACTGGTGAGGGACGACAAAAACCAGAATGTCAGCATCTTTTGCAGCCTCAACCAAATCCGGAACAGCCACGACATTCTCTGGCAGTTTGTGTTTTGGAAGATACTTCACGTTCTCATGAGTGGTGTTGATGATTTCTGTCAATTTTTTACCATCAACCATTTCTTCAAAAACCCACATCTTCACCTCATTCTCAAACTGGTCATATTTCGTGGCATTCTTACCGATAATCTTGCTGATCGCAGACCCCCAATTGCCGGACCCCACCACTGTCACCCGCTTTGCGTCCGCCATCCTCGAGACCTGACGAGTGAATGGCTGCTTGAGTGTAAATATTCGTAGGCGAGTAACTCTCAAGGCCAACAGAACAGCAAGCGCTGGCATAGACCGCTGGTGGCAAACGCAGAATAAAATTTCGTTTCAATTGAAAGAACGCGCTGCGGAGACAGGAGGGCCCTAGATCGCACCGGTGAGTCTGCGCCAGGTTTCAGACCTTGCACAAGGTCACCGCAAATGAAATTGGCACTACGAAAAGACAAAAATTTGCTAAATTCTAAAATGACGTCACTAAAGGGTCCCGCTAAGGGGAGAGTCGATTTGCTGAAAGCCACAGGCATTCGGCCGATTACGCGGGAAAGAGAGGCGCAGAGGTCCCACGCCGCCCATTTAGGTTCTGAGGGACTCGAAGGACCTCTCGGGACCTGCGATTAAGGGCCTGATTTGAGGGCCCGAAGAGACCGATAGGTCGGCCAGAGTTTGTATTCAGGGGCTCCGGTCCGCAGGGCCAGCACTCCTGTGCCAGCCAGAGAGCCCTGCGCGCTGATCAGGCGCCCCCTGACTCCTGAGTCGATAAGGGTCTATATGTCGGTCAAAGGCCACCAGTAACGCGCAGTCGGCTCCGTGTCGGCATGGGCCTGAGAGCCCATTTCCAAAGCCGCGACAAAGCCGGATCTAGCAATTTACATCAGTTGGCGCCGCGCGTCTTTCAGAGCCTCAAAGCATCTAAAAGGGAGCCGTGTGCTGCCAAGGCCAGGGCCCCAATGCGACCAAAGACATTGTTCGAGGAGGCCCAAAGATCGTGGAGGGATCGCTAAAACCGACGATCAAGGGCCCAATTTGAACGCCCGAGGGCACGAAGGGCTCGTTGCAGGCTTATTCAGGGCCCCAGCTCGCGGGGCTGAGCCCTCAAATGACACTAGGCAAATATTTACTATAAAGAGGGCCCCGCAACTGCCCACACTGTGCTGTCCTTGAAGTCTGGGCAGACGGTGCTGCCATCTAGCCCTCGGGCGTGATACTCGCTTGGCTGATTGCGTGAAAGCATGTGGTAAAGGGATGACGTGACCGGAGTAAGAAATCTACCACCTGGTCTCCTACCTCCTGGCTACGTCCCTGCCCCTGCGCGCTGCTGTGCAAATGACCTATCGGCTAGCCTGCCGAGAAAAAAAAAACGGGGAATGTGGTAGGGTAACACAGCAGACAGAGATTCGCATAGGTATGTGCCAATCGTGAGCTAAGTTCACAAATCGAATGGTCTCAAGAGTGGGCAGGAACTAGGAATTGTGTCAACAAAATTGATGACTTTGTAGCGATTAACGAGTCCGGTAGCTGCGAGCCGTGCCGCTGAAAACGCCCTTTCCAAGGCATTGAGATTACAATGAACTGCATCACACGTTTGTGTAGCGGACAGAACGCGAGGCTCAAACTTTTGATTTGAGCGCAGCGAGCTTCATCCGGGGCAGTTTTCGGACAAGGTGAAATTAGCAGTTTCTCGTTGATATGTAACGAGTCATCGTATCGGAGAGCGTTGAGATTGCTGAGTGATTTAAATGCGGTTTATCCACCCACGCCAGCGGTCGGTTTTACATCTTTACTTGCTCTGATTGTTGAAATCTGACATCAGTTCTAAGAACACGTAAAGACAGTCGGACTCATGGCTTACGCTCCAGGTCGCCGGACTGGCTGCCCACATGTGCCCAAACCGTTCACCATTGTTTGCCATCGCATCGCCATCGCCGGCGCCATTGTCAGCTGCTCTCTGCATTCAAAGTTGTCTTCGTAGCCCTGCGATGCCGCGCCGCTGGTCTCGATTTGTGCTGTGTGGCTCGTCGTCGCTTGGAAAATTAAGCTTCCTACACACAACGAATTTGGAAAACTACATTTTATTCAATTCGTAATTATGCACAAAAATAACGCTTGTTTGAGCAGTTTGCATTCGCTGAAAGCCTGCGTTCAGACATGGGATGGTGTCATGGAATGGGATGGATTTGTCATGGAATGGTCAGACGCGGTCTCTCGCATGGAAAAAACGTCATGGAACGTAGATATTGCGCACGTGTGTCGCATTTCTTGGGCTAAAGCGAAGTCCAGCCATCCCCGGGCAACCTAATATGTGTGCAGGGAGCTTCAGTGGAACTGTACGCATCAGACTGCATCAGGAACACCCCGGCTCCCGTCGCAGCCTCGCAGGGAGGGAATGACAGCGTGGATATGTACGACCCCACGGACTGATGTACTTCTTATGTGCAGCAAAAAGAAAAGGTACATGTTCTGGATCTTAGTTTGACGCTTACGCTGCCTGGACTTTTAATTGTCGTCATTTAATGGCGTGCATCGTGATGCCTGTAATAAATTTGGTAATGGTGGGAGGGGGTGGGGGGGCACGTAACCTGAGGGTTACTATGCGCGTACACCTCTGACCCCAAACGACAGGTCACACTCGTGCGATGATATCCGTTCCCTTGGGTCACCACATCAGCTAATTGAAAAGCCTGCGTCTCTGTGACCAATCAGGCGGCGGGGCCCAGTGACGTCACCCGTCGATACGCGTTCTCGGCCAGGCGGCCGCGGCCACGCCTAGGCGCCGCGGCCGCCCGACAACCGACCGTGTCTTCGGGCGTGTCTTAAGACATCAGACACGGACATCTCCTGCCGCGATGTCCTTGGTCGTGTCTGGACTGTGTCGGCGGCAACGATCAGGACGGTGGCTGCCGCAGTTTCCACGGTGGAGCCGACAGAAGTGAGTGCGATGGGCAGCTGATAGGGTACAGCTGGGTCTGCCGTACGGTCTGAGGCGTTGTACACAGCTGCATGTGCGATCCGTGTTTACGTAGTCTGCTAGGCGTGTCTACCTCACTCTTCAGATACTTCCACCACGTTGAAGCCAGCGAGCAGCACGCCCACGGGCCAGAGGCGCACACAGGATTTTCGTGAGGAGGGTGCTTGGCTTCAAGGAGTCGCCGACAGGAGTTCTCATGAGGAGGGGCCACTGAGGGAGGGGAGTGGGAGGATGGGGGCTCCTCTAGGGGTTGCAGCTTCCGATGTCCATCATGTTTTCCCTACATTTTTTAGATCTCTTGAGGTCACGTTTTGCTATTGCTCTCATGTTGTCTGCAATTGGGCACAGCTTGGACGCTCCAGTGGATGTCTCTTTCGATGCCCAAAGTCCTGCACGGGGCTGAAAAGAGTTCGCATCCATCGTCAAAGGGGAGTCCTTGTGTGCATTTCCGTAAGGGCAATCTGGTATGGTGTCCGTTGGAGTTACAAACGCTGCAGCTGGTGGATAATTGGTTAAACTCAGTGGCGTCAAACACTGTCACAAAAACACTACAGCTGACGCAAAGCGCTGGTATAGTTTCCTATGCATTTGGGGGAGGGCTTCAGCTTCCCCCTCCCAATACCAGCCCCCTTCCCACACCGATTTGGTCTCCAACCTCCCATATTTGAGAAGAAATCTTTCCCAATCCGGAAGACGCCCAATCGATGGCGAATTATGGGTGAGTTTGATCAATTTCACTGCTGACCCCCCCCCCCCCCCTCCCCAAACACATTTTGCAGCGCTACGCCCCTGGCGCAAAGGCTAGTTGCCACTGCACTAAGGATCCAGATTCGTGCTTGAATGGCCCGAGCGTTTGATAGACGACTGATTTGAGTGTACCGCGCTCGCGAAAAACCGGGCGAACGAACGGCGAACGAAAAAAAACCAACGAAAAACCGAAAAAAGCTCGCGAAAAACCAGAAACAGCACTTCAGCTGTAAATCTCGAGCATGGCCATGGTTAAAGTTTCGTGCTTGGTGGGTATGGCCGAGCAACGTAACGACCGAAAGTCTGCTATCGATCATGGCTCAGTCGGGGGGGGGGGGGGGGGGGGGAGAGGACCCGGCCACCCCATCTTCTTCGGTCCGTCTCTCACCATATCTGACTCAGAAAAGATAGAAAGTAAAAAAGCGTGATGTGCTCTGACTGAGCTCCGCCCCCCCCCCCCCCCTCCTCCACTCCCTCGCTTAAAGGGAATGTTCCACATGTCATTACACTGAAGCAAGCGTCAGAAATGATGAAGTAAGCTAACTTACAGCTGTTGGTATACTTCCAAGTGGAAAAGACCGTTCTAGACAACGAAATTTCTCTGTTAAGTAAATATCCTTCGCAATGAGTCATTGTTTGATTGCGTCATAAAACACTCGTATGACGTTTAAGTGCTGCAAACTGGTCGTGCGAAATTGCCACCCTGGCACTCACTTGTAGTGCTTCAACCTTCCGAGAGGTGGCCGTGGCGGTGCTTGAGTGTTCTTGACTCAAATATCGTTTGTGCTTGTGTTTTGGACCCTTTCTCGTGGTGTTCTTGCACATTTGTCTGTGAGTTTAAGGTGTTTGACTATATCCGTATGCTCGGTTATGGCATTGTTTTTGACAAGTCAATTTACAGTTAATCGGTTAATTGCGCCATTCTTTACAAGTCAGTTTACGATTAAATGGTCAGAAGCGTTATTCTCGAAAATTTAGTTGACCGCGTGACATGTCTCTGTACTAATTATGGCCCATTTCCAACTTCTTGCATCATGCAGCGCAAAACGTACTTCAGATTTAATAATCCGAACCTTTTGTCCTCTTTCTTGCTTCATCCTGCATCTTCGCGACGCCCCGCTTGTCCGCGGCAGGCTGCATGCACTAGCCACGGGTGGGCTGAAAGGCCCCCTGGAGGGGGGGGGGGGGCATCCGGACGCCAGGCGCATGCTCCGCAGGGGGACCCCTGCGGGTGCTAAGTCTCGGCGGCTGGTCCCCCAGGCGCACGTTGTCCCCTCCCCCCTCCCCCAACCACCGTTAAGGCTCGGCGGTTGGTCCCCCAGGCGCATGTTGTCCCCTCCCCCCTCCCCCAACCACCGTTAAGGCTCGGCGGTTGGTCTCCCCAGGCGCATGTTATCCCCCACCTCCACCATTAAGGCTCGGCGATTGGTCCCCCGCCGTTATCCACTCTTCTCCATCACATAGCCCTGAACTAATCACTGTTTGTCGAAAGGGCTCTAATCCAAATAATCAATAACCAGATCGAAAGTGGAGCTGGCACAGCTCGACAACATTGGTCGAGAGCCAGTTGACGTCCGTTGTGGCGGGAAACGTGCTCACGACTGTCAGATATCAATGACTTGTCGATTTTGTTATTTTTGGTCTTCAACGCCGCGTGATCAATGGGGTGGTGGGATTTAAATGCCGTTTCTGTGGCGTAATGCATGCCTGAATAACCTTGAAATAGTCTGCACGAAATAATATGCATATCCTCTGCGGTCTTAACAGTTCAGAGAGTAGATATTTATTCTTAGGAAGGGGAAGTCTGTGAGCTGCAACGAATGATCTTCAAGATTGCTCTTTTCAATTCAAACCCCCCATCCAAATGTGGAACACTTCCTTTAAGAAAATCTCGGCTACGCCTCTGCTGGCAACTGACCAAGTTGTTTCAACGACTCGTCTTATTCCGTAATGGTGAAGTCTTGCTCTGCTAACGGTCGACAGCATGTGGCTTACGTCCACAAGCTTAGGTCACCCAGGTTTGCGATGGATTAAAGCGGCTGAAATAATAGCATATCCTATCCATATGAGATGGTGTAGGGGTCGCACGAGATTCATGACAGGAAAGTATACCAAATATCTTTTCACTGGTACTGCTTATTCAAATGGTTTCAATTTTGCCGCTGCATTCCACAGTCAACTAATTCTGGAACGCACAAAAAATAGTATAAGGGGACAGAACTCATCCCTTCTCGCTACCGCACCGGTGGCGCAAGGGATAGAGAGTAGCTAGCTCCCTGCATGCCAACAGTTGGTAGCAGTTTATTCTCTCCTCACATTCTGGGATGCCACTTTTACTGAAACTTAAATTCTGCGCTCACACATGCGCTGTCGAAATTCACAAAAACGCCCCATAACTGAGCTAGATGGTATATTAAGTCTACCTCAGTGACCATTTTCTGCGTGAAGAGGCCCTTCTTCTCGATCAGGAGGCCTCTTCGTGAGTTTTGAAGCCCCTGCTCTTGACCAGAGCCCATTTTGATGTTATAAATTTGAGAGAACATGTAACGATCAGATGTATTTTTGTCAACCAGTACCATGTTCTGAATAACGACGCTTATCATATATATATATATATATATATATATATATATATATATATATATATATATATATAACCATGACTCTTAAATGAAGGGTTGCCGATTTGTATGAGGTTTTGAATTGAAATGGCTATCTTAAAGATCATTTGGTGCACTTCACAGCCCTACCCTTCTTAAGATCTGAATCAATCTAGTTTCTGAGCTATGCGCCCACTAAGATGTACTGACTACTTCGTGGAGACGATTTCATGGTACTTCAGGCATACATGCCGCCATAAAAATGTTTGTCAAATCCTGCCACCCCATTGGCCATGCGGTGTTTAAGGTCAAGACAAATATGTTCGTCGAGTCTCTCATATCCGGCGTCCGCGAGCACGATTACCAAACATAGCGGCCGCCAATTGGCTATCAAACAACGTTGGGCAAGCTATGCAAAATTCCAGCACGATTCACGTTGTGTGCTGCATAATGCAAGAAGTTGGAGATGGCTCCTGGTTACCACGGAAATAAGACTTGTAATCCAATATAACCCAGTATGTGCATACAAGTAAACACATTAGACTCTCGGATAAATACTCAAGATCATCACAACAACGAGCAAAAACATATGCATATAGCGCTACTTGGTTCCGCAAACACCTCCGGTACCATCATGAACACCTCCCGGGAGACTGCAGCGTTACAAGTGAGTGCTAAGGTATCAGTTGTGCATGACCAGTTTACCAGCACGTCAACGTCATGCAAACGTTCCATGACGCAATACAAAATGACGCTTTTTAGAAATTTGATCCGAACCCTTTGAGTGGATGGATTTCTGGGATCAGTGCTCATTAAGCAGTGCTTGTTGTGTGAGCCCTGACCCCTACCATCCGATCGCGTAATTCCAGGCAACGGCAGAATTTAGTGGCGAAAACTTAACGTGCTGCAATGCTCGGCACGGTCCGCCCTGCCCTCTGACGTCAACTGGCCTTTAGCGCGACCGCTGCCACCGGCCGCAGGCCATATCTGTCAGGGGCAAAAAGCGAGCGCCTAAAGCGACTCGAACCCACCCCGCCACAGGTGGGTGAATCAGGAGGCAGGCGTTCTAACCAACTGATCCACCGGGGCGGACAACTGCATATTTACTGAATAGATAAAATTTGTTGTTTACAGCAGTCTTTTTCACTTAAAAGTATGACAACAGCTATAAGTGAGCTAATATCATCATGTATTATGCCTGCGTCGATATTTTCAAGTGTGAAACATTCCCTTCAAGCGACCCTGGAGACCCTTTGTCAGTAAGGAGGCCGATGGTCTGCGTTAAGAGGTACTTTCCCCAATTTGAGGCATTCCTTTTCTGGAAAAGGAGGCCTGCTTTTATTGCGGGAGGCCCCTGTTCCAGATCAGGAGACCATGGCTTAGGATAACTCGCTTCTTCCCTGCATCAGAAAGCCCCTACATGAATCGGAGGGATCGTATTCATGATTAAGAGAGCACGTTATGTATCAGGAAGCCCCTTTTCTGTACACCAAGAGGCATATTTCTTGACCAGGAGGCCCCTGTTCCCGATCAAGACGCCCTCCTTCGGAATAAGGAGGCCTTTTCCCTTGTCTGGAGGTTTATTTGTAAATCAGGGGGCTTGTTTGGGATCAAGGGACACTCTTTTAGGATAAAGAGGTCCACATGGTAGCTGGGATATAGTTCCGCAAAATAAGTTGGATCGGGGTCTGAGCAATAAAAGATAGTGAAATCTACTCCAGAAATCCATTGCCAAACGGGCTTCTCTGTGGATCTGACCCTTCTTCTTCTCAAAGTTGGGTGGGGCGGAGCCCAGTTTGGTGGGACTGGAGTCCCTCCTTTCACTGAACAGGAGAGTTAACACTCGTGATGCTAGATCAGGAAGCTCCTTTGTTGATAAGGGTGCACTTGTTTGAAATCAGGAGCCCTTCGCTGCATTCGAGACCTAGTTTTTATGGATCACTTGCGTCCATGAAGATCAGAGATCAGTTCTGGAGGCCTCTTTCTTGGTCAGCAGACAATTTCTGATATTCTAGAGGTTTCTTGTGATCAGGAATCCCCCAGGTTGACATAGCCTGATATTGACCAAAAATTAAGTAACATGCAGACTCAAGCCTACATGAGCCTCATATTGATGAAACGGTAGCATTGATTTGAAGTCAACATCAAACATTATAACACGCATTACCTATGATTTTAGCAAAAAGGGTTTCAGCCGCTTTAAGGTCAAACGGGAGAGCGACACCAAGAGTTCGTCTTTCTTCAAGAGACGCGACTGGGGTGGACAAGAAAGCCTAATTGTCCAGATTTCCACTCAGGTCTTCACCAGACGAGGCCTGCGTAGAGCGTACGGCTTCAGTGTACAGGGCTCCTGCGCAGAAAAAAACTAAGACGTGTCATATATCTACTTACAGCATAATTAAAGTGGTTTGCACTAATTCGAATTAAGACCTGCGCATAGCTATCGCTTGCTCGCCTGCTCAGTAACCAACAACAGTCTGGATCGCTTCAAACAGCTCTGCCGTTTCCCTGCGAGGAGAACTTGTTTGGCCTGGGAAGCCCCTGGAAAATTTCCACCCCCTCCCCCACACTACCATCCATGGCGGCGGCCATGGTCGCAGGTAAAAAAATCGCTGGGCACTGCTCCAATTCACTAACGCTTGTGTTTCCATCGATGGAAATAATTCGTCTGTGGTGAGGACGTAGGAGACAGATGGGAAAACTCCGCGAAATGGTAACTGTGCAGTGGTGTGCATTAATGTAACGTAGTCAAGCTCCTGTAAGCGTGCGGTCGAGTTTCGAGACTCCGCCTCTCAAACAGCATAAACGCGAGAGTAGACAGGTTCGAGAGTCGTAAATGAAACGGACCGTACAGAGCTACATTCCCCGTGTTCACGCCGGCAGAGCTGTACACACAAAGAAACGCACTTCAGGGTTGTTCTGTCCAATGGTGCGAAGCGAAGCGAATCTTGGCTCACGTGCCAGGGTCGGGGCCGGGGCTGGGGCTGGGGCCCGGGCCGGGGCCGGGGCCCGGGCCGGGGCCGGGGCCCGGGGCCCGGGCCGCGCCGGTGCCTTCGCACCACGTGACGGTGGTGCGAAGGAAGCAGTCGAGAAAGGAGAGTCAGGAATACTGGAAAGGCGAGCACATCTGAGCCGGTTTCACGTCATGATATTTATGAATATCTCTCCTTGTGAGTTTGGGGGGGGGGGGAGGGCGATGAAGTTAGACAACCTTTGAGGGAGCTGTCATGTGTCATCTAGGATGATGTGTGGCGACCAGTACAGCCATTCCGTTAACAAATATCCTTGAAATTTTAACATCAAAGAGAAGTGTCCAGGATTTCCACAGCGACGTTCATTTCAATTTGGCTGGGAGTTTGGCATTGATGAAGATTTAGATCTTTTCCAACCTTGCGCGGCGTGTTCGCATACATCTTAGAAGTAAAAAGCAGCGCATTTAAAACACAGGTAACCACATAGAGCAGAACGGCATCTAGCTAAGATGCCACGCCATGCTTGGCATCACGCTTAACATTTTCTGCAACAAAGACTGTGCGCAAATTCTCAGAACAGGCTCAAGATATTTCGGCTTCAGAGCACGCACTGTGGAAATAAGGTGCACTAATTGAAAACCCGTCATCGAATTTTGGTGAGGTCAAGGCGAATTTGTGGGCATATAATTGCATACAGTCATCTGTTTTGACGGGGGGGGGGGGGGTCCTGACATTGGAGGGGTCATTGAGCGGCTTGATTATTTTGTTTCATTCATCCATTGTCATTGACAATGTTTGGCACCTCTTCATGCCTGCTCATTCACCCAAATGTGAGAGGGACAGCACATCTTGTCAAATTAGGATCAGTGATCAATCTCCGAACAGGAAAGGTCGATTTCCGAACAGAAAATATTAGTTTCCGAACAGGAAAAATCAATTTCCGAAGAGAAAAGATCAATTTCCGAACAGAAAAAATCCATCTCCGAACAAGAAAGGTTAAACGATGTTGGGGATGGGGCTCTTCCCAATGGGGTCCTTACCATGGAAACAACGCTTGAAAATGCCGTGAAAACAATGCGTGAAATGCGCGGCACCGCATTGAATGTAATGCGAATACAAATGCGTACATTCCGCGGAAACAATGCGCAACTTACAAAATAAATGCGTTAGTTCTCAGATTTGTGCGGTCACGCTTTAAAAATCGGGTGAGAATGGGTGTACATGGACCTTAGTTACGCCTTTTGCATTTGGTGTGGCCAAGCTTTTGCGGCTAGGACGAACACGATGGATCTGTGGGTGACGTTTGGTGTTTTCTTTCTGCAGGTTTCGTCTGGTGGGTTTCGTTTTTATCTCTTCTCAGGTGGAATTTCAATAATTTTTCGGATTTCCAAAGAATTCTAATGACACTGCAAATAATTACCACGGCAATCTATAATCTGAACCAGTTGTGCACAGGTTGAATATCAGACGACATGCAGCAACGTGCCATGGTAAAAATATGGAGTTATTCAGCACTTAATCTTTCCATAAAAAGCTACATTTCACAACATTCAAGCAGTGGACCAGGCTCGCTGTTCAGTTTTATTTCTGTGGCTTACAGTCGGGCGGCTCCACGTGTTTTAACCGTCTCCTTATATACACACACGCCACCAATCACACATTGCCGCCAGGTACCTGGGCAGTCCCTGCTACGTAGTGATTCCGTAGCCCTGCATTCTACGTGTGATATGGTGCTTCAGTTGCAGGGTTGCAAAACCTGCATTGTTTGATCTCTGAACATCGCTTTCATCTCTGTCTTACATCGACCGGCATCAACCATCCTTTAGCCGTACTTAAGCCGTACTTAACTTCTAATCAATGCTTGCACCGTACAGTGTATCCGGGGCTGAGTCTGCTTGGAATGATAACCCCATGGATACTAAGAATGATACCGTATTACTGCCAAGTACGATATGTACCTTTAAATTTTCATTTCTTTTTACCAGCTATGAACTCTTCACATCGTACGCCTATCTGCGATTTACTCAGTCGCCTCTCAGGAAAAACGCCTCTGCCCCCAGTGACGTCAGCTTTGCCTGAGAATATGACGTCATGTGGTGGTTGCTCCATACTCTCGGACGCCTCGTGACCCTGGTGGCGTTCCTGACCGCCGCCCTGCGTCTGCTGTTCAGGTGAGCGACAGTGGTGCCACCTTTCCGCACTTTGGCAGCTTTTCTTCTTCTCCGTGGCTTCACATCAGGCGTGAGACGATAGCAACACCTATTCGGTGCTTTAGCAGTTAAGCGGAGCAATTCTGGATTGACTATGCAGGCCTGTAGACGGACTGTGCGCGGCCAACTTGGCGCATCGTCTCAAACGGAATCGTGCCTTATTAAGGATTTGTTTTCTTTGGGTAAGTATACAGACAATAAGAACCTATCCAGAACACTTACTCTCGGTAACGCCGGTGTGGTCGCCTAGGATTATGGATAACGAAGTTACATAATATAAGAGCAATTTCACGAACAACAAATCGGCATCCGCCCTTCTCTCCTCACTCGCTGTTGTGTGAATGTGAATGTGTGTGATGTGATGTGATGTGATGTGTGAATGTGAATGTGTGAATGTTAACCCCTGTAACGCCCCGTTTCTTCGGGGTAAGCGGTATGCAGCAGCCATGGGCGACCTTAAGTGTCGCACTCTACTGCACGCTATCAGACGGCCCTGAAGCGGATAGTCCCTGACCGAAAAGTCTTTAATTCAAACAAAATAAAAACAAACCAAAACCACAAACTCGAAGTGAGACTGCATCGCTCGCGAATTTTTTCATCGTGAACTCGGGAAGTGAAACAGGAGTTTCTGGCGCATGTGCTTGCACGGTCTGATTCACGAATTATGTGGTTTGCTTTTGTTGCTTTTCAAAATTGGCGTAAGATATCACGCTGCACGTTTGCTTCCATAAATAAGAACATTTAGAATGCTCAGCCGGCGACATGACGTGCAAGCACCAGGAACAGTTCAGATAATAGTTGCGATGCATACACCTAGTTCTTTGGGGGGGGGGGGGGGGGGGCTGGAACGTGATGTATCCTTTTCAGGAATTTCGCGATTCCAAGTAACGCGATCACTCGGTGACAGCGCCCATAGACCAGGACATGATGAGACAATCACCACGCTGCTGTAAAGGCTAAAGAAAGGAACCCAGGACCGTGGGGGGGGGTGGGGGGGGGCAAAGTTTTTTTTTTACATGCAACGCTCTTGGGTTAGATAACGATGTCTCAAGACGCCTGGCGCTTGATCCAGTGCTGTCTCCCCCGCCCCCCAAATAATAAATAACGATGGATGGTACCCGAAACTCCTTTTGGCAAGCGAACAAGCAACATTAAATACGTGTTTGGCTGGAATAATTTTTTGTTTTATGATTCGTACATATATATATATATATATATATATATATATATATATATATATATATATATATATATATATGTATGTTTGTGTGTGTGTGTGTGTGTATATATATAAATACATGAAGTATTGTTGTGTGCAAGGGCAAAGGTGCCTTTAATCAGTTTCTTGCGCGTTTTCTCGATCGTAAGAATTAAATTTTTCGCTGTTTTTGGTAAGTCATAAATCAGTTCGCGTATGATCAATACATCAGTTTGGGCTACCTAGGATTTCAAGGTACATTCATTTCCCATTCTCAAAGCAACGTGACGCAGTCGAAGGGAAAACATTTAAATCTGGCGAGATACGAGGCACGCTCTACGAGATATAATTAAAGGTGAACCATCAGTTAACATATCATGCATTCGAATATCAGGTCAAATATCAAAACATATGCAAACACACGCAATGCCACTTTTCCAGCCAGTTTCATACCATGACATGTTCAAGGCATCGAATCACCCTGCTGTCATTGGGCGACTGAACAGGTCCCAACTGATGCATGGCCTTCTTAACTGTTTGTTCAAGTCAGGGATTCTCTCTCTGATGAGGATGTCTTCGAGAACTTGTAAATGGCGTTTATGTGGGCATTATTTAAGAATTAATGCGTTTTCACTTAGGTCAGGCGTGGTCCGGTCCGGTCCCGTCCGGCTGCTGGTCCGGCGCTCCCTCATGCAGGTGCATTGTCATGCGTCATGATAGAGATGTGGTCATTACCATAAAGGTCGAGTTGCAGAGCCGGCAGTCTCCGTGCGGGCATTCAAGTTCGTGCACTATATTGGTTCGCTTTAGTTGGTTTTGGTCTGCTTCCAGGCTGTTTTTCATTACAAGGCTGATAGTTGTCGTACTCTTATAATACGTAGTAAGTCTCATTTCACTGCCTTCGTCAGCCGGTGTGATATTCATCCTAACGATGCTCTGCAAAACTTTTTCGCTCACCTTATATCACGGGGACATTTGATTTCGATAAAAAAGTTGATTATCCGGTTTCTGGTCGAGTGGTTTCAGGTTTCGTCAATTCCAGGTGGACCTAATCCCTTGGCCAATCGCGCTGTTCGACTAGTAGCTATTAATGAGCAATGGCTTGCACCGTTCAAGTTCGTGGTGCTACTGGACCAGCTGGAGCAATACCTAAGATGGTTCACCTGACTAAATGATTAAATATACACCTTTGAAAGTTTTAACTGAAATGCAAAAAAATCAAATGTGACAAAACAACCAAGGAATTACAAGTGTAAATGTTCCTGTATGATGTTCACTCGCATGAAATATACATTTTCCAATACATATAACAAGCAGGCATATAACATTTTTATATATATATATATATATATATATATATATATATATATATATATATATATAGATGTTATATGCCAGCTTATGCCTGCCTATACATATGTGCGTATATATATATATATATATATATATATATATATATATATATATGAAGCGCATTCAGCATAGTGCAAACAGGGGCAGCGGGGGGGGGGGGGAAGCGGGGCATGACCAACCCATTTTTGTGAACGTTTGGTAGCGACCTTGTTGTCATGCACGAGTACACTGACTTAACGTCAAAGCTTAGCTCCTCAGCGTTTTGGAGTATTCCTGCGCCTTTGTGAGCCATAGGCCATGTGCTCAATGCCACACTCCAGTGCGAACATGCATGCTTTCTCACATTTCTTCAATGTCTTCTCCCGCGAAGATGCGACGCTTATCTTTCCTTTTGAAGGTAAATAAGATACTCAAATATGTGGGAAACTTTCGAGCTACACGCATTCAGGGGTGCAACCAGAATTTTCTTAAAGGGGGGGGGGGGAGAAGCTCGGTGACCACACCAATTTTTAACTTTCTATCGGGAACCATCTAAGATGAGAAACTAAAAAAAGCGGGGCGTAAAGGAAGGGGAATAGTCCAGGCCGCCTGCTCGCCCCCCCCCCCCCCCCCCCCCTCATCATCCTGGCTGCATCCTGTTGACATAAAAGCGGAACTCAAAGCTGTACGACACCGAGAGGAGAAGAAAAGTGATGAACTCGGCTTGAAGACGCTTTATGGATGGTGCAGCATGGCAGGGCGTTGCCATGCTGCACTGCAACCACAATCGTTGTAAAGTCGACCCGTAAATTTTCGGGACTGTTTTATCCATGTTTCTCCAAACAGAATTTCATGGCCGTGTTTTTGTTTCTGTAAAATGTCGTTGCGCGATATTTTGTCCCGAGATGTCGCGTTAAAATTCCACAAATACCGACGTTGCATGCATTGCATATCATTTCTCGTCGCCACCATCAGTTCATTCCACTCTGACTCGGCAGCATCACGGCGTTACGCAGCATGGGCTATCACGATGTGCTCTGTATTTGTTTTAGGCGCATCATCTACCCTGTTGTCTGTGTAATAAAGCACCATTCTTAACTTCATGGTGTGATGGTGTTGCAAAGTACATTCCCCTTGTGTTATGCAAACTAAAAGAGGCTTTGACCAACAAATTTAGTTAACAACGCTTTGAAAAGACATACAAATGCGGTGGTTGATTTCGTCATAAACGCTTCAATGAGATATAAGTATTTCATAACGAAGGCTGTGCCAGTTATATACGGACACAAATGAGAACAGAGGCGGCCAAGTCCCGCTGATTCATGATGAGGCAATCATGAGCAGCTACGCATAATGTGGAAAGCATGCAACTGCGCGTAACGTTGGAAGCATGCAAGTGCAGATAATGTGGGAAGCATGCAACTGCATATAACGTGGGAAGCATGAAATGCACATGATTTGCGTAGCATGCATATCTCCAGGACACATGTAATGCGTATAATGTAGGGCACACGCAACTGCATATAACATGGGAAGCACGCAACAACGTGCCATGTGGCGAGCATGCAATTGCATCTAACGTGGGAAGCATGCGGCTTCATAACATGCCGGAGCATGCAATTTGAATACATTTTTCATGAGCTGCGCATTTAATAAAGACGAGAGCCTTGCAAGGAGCAGTTAACGATATGATTGCATCTGCCTCAAAACATTTTGCAGGAGATGCATTCGTAAAGCCTTCATGACGGTTATCTCCTTTGCAGTACTGCATGAGGGCTTTAGACTCTCAAAGAAACGAAATAGTAATTTAAAGAGAATGCTCCATATTTGAAGGTATGGAAGCAAGCATAAGGATGATGAAATAAGAGCTCGCTTATAACCACTGGCATAATGTAACATGGAAAACTGCTCTAGACACAACAATTTCTCTATTTAGGAAATATGCTCCTCAGTACGTGATTGCTTGATTGCGTCATAGTACCTTGCACAACACTGAATGAGAGACAACTGACGGCAACTACCTGGACGTACTGGTGGCTGGTGAGGATGATAAACCGTAAGATAGTCCAGCAGGTATATGCCGTGCGGGAGTGTTCAATTATAGCTAAACACACGTTGGAAGCATCGCAATATTTTTTTATAGCTGTCGCCGACGCGTAGACATACGCAACACGCTGCTGCCGATGGCACGGTGTCAGGGGCGTAAATTGTTAATCAGTGGGGGGGGGGGGGGCTTCACCTCCCCCCTTGACTTGGGCTCCAGCCCCCAATTTTAAGATAAAAGTGAACCAAATCTGTAGAGAAGTCTGTTTGTAGGGGAGTTCTGGGGTAAATTTCACAACTGTTCACGGTTAAGCCCCCCCCCCCCTCCCCAGCTCTATCCCCAACTCATTTTGCCAGACTACGCACGTGCACAGCATATCATGGACACTGTGTCTTCCGTTCGGGAGCGCTTCAAGAAAACCGGCGATATTGTAAGTTGACCATGTGCACAGGGATTTTTCCACATCACCGTGTGCGATTTAACTCTGCATGTCCGTCGCTCAGGTCTCCCCTTCGCCCCGTGTGCTAGTTTTAGAAATATTGGCTACTGAGGAGATAACTGCATTTAAGGGACGAGTTCAGAAAAATTGATCGGCGTCGGTGGCGTGTGTAGGGAGGGGGGGGGGGGGGCACTCTGATTTGTTTGAATAGTGATTTTAGTTGGTAACAAGCTTCATTTCCCGCCACAGAAAGTTTGATCAATCGGGAATAGCACGTCATCCTCTGTAGTCTGCCCGTGCTGCATTCTGCCGTTGTTTCTTCCAACTAACGACAGTGATCATCCGGTCAGGCTCACCTCTATTACCCGCTCAGTCGGCCCGCAGCTTTTGTTCATCCGCCTGCTTCTGGCTACTCTCCGGGAAAAGCTTAGCTGTTCAGTGTAGGTGACGTCATCCCTACCATTAGTGACGTCATCTCCGGCGCCGGTGGCGCCACCTCCATCGACTGATCAGCTGAGAGCGTCAGTCGGCCGTCGCCGTTGATGAAGTGCGGTTGGGTTGCGCGAGGGGGAACTGTTGTGAACCGCAAACTAGCAGTTCTTCGACCCGACCTGCGAAACCTCAGGGTCACCACCTAGAAGAGCGTGCTCAGCAAACGAAACGGCACATCTGTGAACGGAAAATCGTGCCGCGATCGTCCAGCGGAGCCAGTTTACTCCGGAATCTCGCTGACCTCGGGGACGCAAGCGTCGAGCCGCACGAGGTGAAACCCTGCCGCGGCGGTGGCGGACTTTCCAGCGTGCCTGCTTGGCTGGATATGAAGCATGCGGACCCAATGGAGGGACACGGCGTGCGAGACGACGACAAGAACTGGGACGTGTGTGACAGGTAGGAGCGGACGTGTGTATGCTGATGATCATGAGCCTGTCATCGGGGATCATATGTCGTAAGGATCGGGCTTTTCATGAGGCCGGGGCCGCCAGGGCCTAGACAAATGCACGAAATGGGCAAGCCCTTATCTGGCAATTGGGACTGCTAACGGCTTTTCAGCTTTCGGGGATAATCTTTGAGGGGATTGAGGGGAGGCGGCACGAGCCTCGGGATGTCAAGGCCATTTCAAAGAAATGCAAATCGCAGTTATGACGGAGATGGAGCCACGTTCGATTTCTCATGGGCTTCTCGCTCTCAGAGGTGCTGTTAAAAAGTAACTTGCGGAGAGGGTCTCCCCAGTGTCGGAGTGTAGAGTTTGGAGTAGTACGACACTTGAGTCGTTCGCTTCAAAGGCGCTCCAATCGTTAAATCCCGAGCGTTTCGTCGCGTTTGCCCGCTGCCAGGGTTATCGGGTGGTACGAGCCGGCGAATGATCTCTGCCCCGTACGTTTGTTTATTATTCTGCCTTGGCTGATTACCGCTCGCAGCCGCAGTAAAGCCGTCCATGTGGCCGAAATCGCATGGCATCTCTTGAGGTTTAAAGACAACACCGAACAGCTCCCCAAACATCCGTGACTTGTGGCTGTCAGAACCCTGGGTATCAGTACCCCAGTACTCCCGAGAATCAACGCGCTGGCACTTACATATAGGCAGAGTGTTACGTCACAAAAGAAGTTGGTCCGGGCGGAAGAACTCACTGAAAGTGGCTCCATAATGCACTTAAAAACGTTTTCGTCCGAATTTGTCCACTCCTCAAGGTTAGAGTTGAGGGAGGTTGAAGTTCACCAACCGAACAGGAAACCCCTGGCCAGTTTCCCAACATAGGGCCTTCGGATGGAATCCTTGAAAGTTTGATCCATCGGCAAAAGCTGATCAGCAGATCAGCAAAAGATCAGCAAGACCTAAACGCTGTGAAAGGCTGTTTGGCCTCCGTCGCTGAGGGGCTTAATGGCCGTTGGTAATGTAATAATAAACATGCTGTGTGTTGTGATGCCGCTGGCAAGGCTGGTACGGTCAGCAGTAGACACAATGCAGAGGCTCGGGAACTGGGGCGGACAGATGAGGGGGTGAGGCTGACCCCCCAACGTACCGAAAATGCAGCCCCGTGTGCGTTAAATTGGAGAATCCTCGTTTCCCCGGATGCAATGTCAAATAAGCAAGCTCGCAGGTAAAACGTTGCCCACGGCCAACATACGTGCCGGCTACCAACGGAGAACATATAACGCAATCACGAAGACCTTGGTCGTTCTAGCAGCATGAAGAATCGACATGCGGGCGGTCTTAGTTTTCGGAAGGACACTGGGTGATATATATCACTCAGTGTCCTTATATGTCATATATCACTCAGTGTCCACTCAGTGATATATACACTGGGTGACATCACTCCAGACACTGAGTGATAACACGTTCAATTCCAACCCTACTCAACCCAATTAAGAACAATACAAATATTTGTGTTTTGCTGCCCTGCTGTACAACATCCGCAGCAACGCCGCGATTTGCGTCATTCCATCACACATAAACGGATGTGTCACAGCAGTCCGGCACGCTGACGCCGCGCAGCTGGTCGTTACAGCGCCCCGCGTCGGATGAGCGGAGGTGCAGCAGTCACCGGGGTCAGCGCTGGACGTAGCGTGCACGTGGTGTTTGCAGCCTGGGATGATGGCATGCCAGCAAAACCGAGATGTTGTTGTATAGCGACCGTCCACAGCTGAGCCAAAGCCGAGAGCATCCGTCCGTAGTGTTCATGGAATCAGGTGTGGCAGCGTTGAGAAGCCATGTGAAACCCCTGGATTGTTACGGGCCCTCCCCTGTCATGCAGCTGTCACATAGATCAGGTGGTAAACAAATGCACGGCATGCACGCTATTGTGTCCAAGTTTATGTCAGTGAAAGTCGTTCGAACACGTCAAAACTGTGAAAAGTCTTCAGCTCCGCTGCCAGGGTCATCACGGGCCAACAAAATATGATCGCACATCGGATGTGCACGATCAGTTCGCCTGGCTGTCTGCACATGAGTTTACTTCTGACTCTGATCTCCGCCTGATGCACAGCGTTCTGGTCGCTGGAAAGCCTGTCGTGCTTCGCTCTGCGCCAATGCACAATCGTGAGCGCGCGGCCCGAAACACAAGGCAGTCGCACCATCCGAACCTGCCCCGCGTGAAAAACCGCCATGGAAAGAGACCATATATGTATCGCACGGTGCAGCAGTACAACGAGGAAGCCATTACTCAAGGTGCAACGTCCCAAAGCGTCAGCTCAAAGCTATGATTCGCAACATAATTCGACAATCTTTGCCTTCTCAGTAGGCATGCGTTGTGAGTAGTGTGTCGGTGGGGTGGTTGGTATGATGGTATAGTGGTTTTAGTAGCATACGACGTGTGCCTTTCGACTATGTAAGTTGACGAGGGTCTGATAATTTTTGTTGTGGATTGACCCAACTAGGTGCCATACAATTTTGCGTTTCAGCAGCCGGCTCAAAGCACCTGCCTTGTGATCCAGCTCTCGATGAGGGGTACGTTTCGGCCTGCCGCTACGTAACGTTTGTTTCTGTTCGATTTAGGCGCGGCACGTTTTGCCCCGAGTTCGTGTGCGATGCGCCAAGGCTTTCGTTGTGATCTGAAGCGCGGTACCGTTACGACGGTGGAAGGCGAATCACTAACCGGAATATCAGGCGAGGCACGTGGTTAGTTGGCATGAAAAGTAAAAGCTTGCACCTCATATGGCTTGCAAAGCAAGTCGATGCCAGTGAGCGACGCTGGCAAAGCTAGGTTTGGAGTCTCTTAAAATGAATTCGGGAAGGTTATATGCTACGCTTTTGGAACATATTTTTCTGTTCGCATTATGTCTTGGACGGTTTGATTCTCGCAATGGCGCTGTTGACTCATTAGGGGGGTAGGGGTAGGGGTGGGGGGCAACAACGCTCAACCAATGCCTTCGCTCGTAACTTGCTGGCTATATCAACATATGTAGTGAGCACACTGCTGATGCCAGTGTGAAGAGAACCTTATCTCTAAACACCAACCGTTCTCACCCTTTCACATTTCGACGAATTGCACGCATCATTTATGCGCGTCGCAGTGCGCGTGTGGCACACTTCTGTGTCGACATTCGACAAGCCCTACAACCCTCCAACTCGTGGGAGAGACTCGCTCAGGTCGAACCCCGGTCACTGGGTCATGCTCGCGCCTCGCTTGGTAAATGTGTCCTTTCCCATGGCGAACGTAGCCCGACTCGGCCTCTGAATGGCTCTCTATTGAGGGGGATGACGGTCAGATTGTAAATAACGGTATGGCTCGGTCCCGAGAGGGCGGTTCGTGTCCGTCCGTGGGCCAGGCAGTGCGTCCACGCCGACGGGCGCGACAAGACGTGGACAGGCGCGTCCGGTCTCCAAGAGGGCTGCTTGACACCCTTCGTGGTGGGGGGGGGGGGGGGGGGAGCGGCGAGCCCCCAGTTATTGGATATTTTATTTACGCCTATCACAATGCTTGGTAGGAATGGTCTAAAAAAGTTAGATACTGCTCTTAAAGCCCCCCCCGAAATGTTTTTGGGACGTTGTGCGCCTGCATGTCTCATTTTTTTCATGGCATTTTACCAAGCTGAGCCTGGAGCCTTGAGATGTATCGATGTTCGAGGCGTTGACGTCAATGGCATTCACATGCTTCGCGACTAAGGGCCCATCCGTCAAGTCATTGTGTCCCGATGTGGTGAAACCAATCGTGTTATCACAAGGAAAGCGTTTGCAGCCATTGACCAGTTGTGTTTTGAGTTGACCATGGGAATATTCGGCGTTTATGCTAGCCGGTTCCAAGCCTGCGGCAAATTCACTCTATACTTAACGTCAGGCCTAGTAACGACAGTAAACCTAGTAGACAGTCAAACCTAGTAACGACTTGGGCTCTCCTCGCAGCATAATCCCAACAGCGTGCTGCTGTCTTATTCTACTCCGGACCGTATTCCCTAAGTTAACAGGAGCTTAATGTTACGGACACGCACAGTTTACTTTATATCTGAAGCAAGATGCACAGGTGGATCTCGCATGTCCGTGTCTGGCATCTCCACCTTTGATGCCAGTGTCGTACTCGCCTCTTGGACAGGGCTGACCTAAAATATCCGTCCTCCGGCCCCGCGAGCACGCGGGCGCGTCGAACCGCCCCGGGCGCCTGGCATTGTAAACCACGCGAAGCGGGTCACCGTTAAAACCCAGATACCGGGTCGATAAAACGCGTTCCCACTCGGCTGGACAATCGAGCGGCCACTGGACGAACGCGCCCGCTCGGCGAACGCGTCCGCTCGACGAACGCGCCCACGGCGGGCATAAACAGGACAAGCATCCTCAGAACTACAAAGGCGTCAAAGTACCGCGAGAACCGCCTCATGCGCCGACCCGAATCATCACCAGAGCCACATTGACGTCATGGTTGTTGTCATGGTAACGCCATGGACGCAAGTTGGCCGACCAACGTTTATCGACCAGTGTGTAAGGGTTTCGATGTATGGTTGGGTTGATTTATAAAAAGACTGCGCGTCTCGTGGTAATGCTTTACGAAATGTCTTGACGGCATATCAATTATTTTCCGGTGATGCATGAAACGCAAAAAATTATAGGAATATTTGGCACACCCACTTTTTAGGACGTTTCACAGTTTGTATTGAACGGAGTTCGTTCGGGTCACTTTATCTTATCGGCTGCTCCCGATAGTCGCCGGGCGGCCTTGCAGCGTGCGCTTCATCACGGATTTAAGAAGAGAGCGGACACCATCGGGGGGTTTGCTGACGACGCGGCCCGATAACGAGTACCCACCGACCGGAGTGATCGTTTTTCAACAGCACCCGCTGATCCTCGCGTTCACGTCATGCCAGCAACAGAAGCGGCATTGGTGGCACGTCGACAATGCGGTGTTTTTGGCGTTTGGTTGTGGTGTACAGTCGAGGTCATCAGGTCATCACGTGCTGACGGGTATAGCGAATGCTGGATAGCGCGCAGCTGGCTAGGATGCCTAACCCGTGATTTGCGTTGGGCTCAGATATATGTGACAACCCCAATCGTTAAGCTGCCTTCCTAACGTGTGTCTTATATAATCCTATTCAAGCTACGGGCCGCTGGTGTTAAAGGGATAAACTTATGCCCGTTTCTTGTTTCAGAATGCCGAGAACGCTTAAATATCTCTTTTTAGGTTGGGGTGTCCGGCAGAAAAGACACAGGCACACACAATACATACTCACAAACCAGCACATTTCTTCCCAAAACAGATACGAAATTGCATCATAAATTGACGCTGCCAACTGAAACGATCCGTTTTTCGATATGGGACGAAATGTCAAGTACGTTGAACGTATTAAAAGATGAGGGATCTGTAGAGATTTCAGAAAGAGGTCAGCTACTGGATCCCAGCATAGGCTTGTCGTTCAGGCCACAGTTCAGTTTTATCCGCAGGATCGGCTACAGCCTGGACCGTGGAAGGCAATGGACCACATAAAGCTCAATTACGGCCTAGACAAGATAATCCAACCCACGACACGGGCATGATTCACCGTGAACCGTGTGTCACAGGAAGA
Organism: Pollicipes pollicipes; assembly: GCF_011947565.3. Classification (NCBI taxonomy): domain Eukaryota; kingdom Metazoa; phylum Arthropoda; class Thecostraca; order Pollicipedomorpha; family Pollicipedidae; genus Pollicipes; species Pollicipes pollicipes. Next base: position 25,861,417 of record NW_023596805.1, on the reverse strand, counting down.
GGACTTAAGGTGTGTCTATTCTTGAAAGAAGTTGGGCTGAATGTTTTCCAGAGGAGGCTTCGCGATCAGAGCTTCTTGTTACGGACGGCGTGTTGCGAAAATCCCTGGCTATCAGTGCAGTACACTGCCACTTCAACGGACAAGCTTGCCGACAGATTGGACGCGTCACGCAATGGCGCGCCGCAGCTGCCGCCCCCGTCTCAGGGCTGAGACGAGGGCGTGCATGGACATGGGCACGGGCATGGGCATGGCAGCTATCAATGGAACGTCGAAACTGAGCGGCTTGAACACGGCCTCCGGGCCTCCGGCTCACATGCCTGCCACGCATTGGTCAGAATGTGCAACGCTCTACTGGCCGAACTATTATGACGTCACGGCCCCGGGCTGGAATCCTAGAGAGCGAGACGAATCTACTCGGCTCGATCACGATCAGTTTACATCTCGATCATCTTTACATCTCGGTCATCTCGATCATCTGGTAACTAGCCAGAGCGCGGCCGCCGAGCATGGCGCGAACGTGTTATACCACCGCGCGCCACAAAAAGCCCTCTCCGTAGTCCGCAACCCTGACAAACCCGAAGTACACATTGTATTCAGCGCACGTACACCGCATGTGCCTCGTTACACCTGTGTTCGCAATCATTGAACACGCATCCCACCGCCCGTCAGCTGGGTTCAAGGCCGATGGCTGATTGAGCGCCTCTGTGATCCCGTAATTAGCGTGCCGCGTCGGCACAGCGCGCACGGATTCGGCGGCCGCGAAGGGCGGCGATGCGCGTGGCCCCGTTTCTGCTGAACGGAGGTGCTTTTTGCGGCCGGTCACGTGCGGTGACGCTGCGGATTTTGCTGCTCATCCGCGTCGTGCGCTGTGTGCTGGTTGCGTTCGGGGCCGCGAACTGGTCAGGGGGTCGTGGCATAGGCGGGCCCAGATGCGGAGAATGGAAGGTCACTTGCTTTGTGCATTGATGGTTTCTTGCTGTTATCTGTTTTTGCTGTGCTGTTGAGTTGAAATTTTGAATTTAAACTGCGGGAAAACCTAGAACTGTGACGTTTTAAGGTCACATGTTTGTCATGGGCGTATGTGCGATTTCCTTCAGGAGGGATACAATCACAACTTATCATGTAATGGCACGGAACACAACCCAAGTTTTCCCGAAAGTGTATCAGCTATGCACACAAAATCAGGAGGAAAGCACGCGCGTTTCCTGCCCCCCCCCCCCCCCCCCCCGAGGGACAGTATGTATAGCTCCGATTACTTCGTCTGTCAGCGCCAGTGCGTCATTTGTTTCGGAGTGCGCATTATTGTGAATTGCGCGTAAAGCAAGTATTGATCGGCCTAACGCATATCTTATCAAGTTCTCCAAGTGCTCTAGCCCCACACCGAAAGTCGAGGAGGGATGACGGGGCAAACTACGGGAGCGCTTGGACGTAGACATGTCTCAGGATGTGTGTTTGTGTGTGCGTTTGGGTCCGGGGGGGGGGGGGGCTGTAGAATTGGGGTGCCGATTTTTTCTATGCATCGCCTTATGGTAATTGTTAAACATTTCAGGAAATGGGACATTCCCTTCCCCGTCGTGTTTCTACGCGAATGCGAGGATGAACAGTCGGTGGCCCCCAGCCCCTCCCCATCTGTATTCGGGGTTGGGCATTCTCCCCTTTAGCTTCATTACTGGTGAGACAAGAGTCGTGGCAAACAGTGTTGGATGAAAGGGCGGACGAGGGTCCGTTCCGCCTACTCCTTGCACGTTATGACACTGTCATGGCTCCCCCAGTTTGCTTGATGTGTGAGAACACGAGTTGATGGACTTGGAACCGGTCCCATGAGGCAACTGTGTAGTCTCATAAAATGAGTTGAGGGGGAGGGGAAGGCTGAGGAATGTAAAACCACGGAACACATTCCCAAAATGCACAAACAAATTAGTTTTCCATGTATTCGGTCCACTTTCCTCCCAAACTTTGGCGGGTAGGAACCCAAGGTGGCGCTATGGGGGGGGGGGGGGGGACGGTCGATCCCCCTACTGAATAGGAAATGACATCCCAGCTGCGAGAACAAAACACGAATTGTTTTTCCGAGCGTCGCGCTGTCGCCGCCGTCGTTCCTCTTCCTCCCAAAACCAAAGTGCGGTTTACTGGAACACTTGTTCGGATGGAGCAAGATGTAGGGCGAGCATGCCTGTAACTGCGTCGTTCCGTCGTGTTTCGCTTCGTAACGCTTAAACTCTAGTGGTTAACCGCCACGCCACGCTGCTGAGAGATGTGCGAAGCATCCCCCTTCTCACTTCGTGGCCCAGAAGCTGCTGCGAACCGGGCTAGGTTTCGTGGCCGACAGACCCCGTTTGTTAAGCTGCGTATAATTGGAGAGCGAAACAGATTCGCCGCTTCTGATTGGACAAAATGCGGTCGTTGAGACACTGGCCGCTCGGTCTTTGCGTTTGTGACGGTCCACTGAGCTGGGCCAAATTCCTTCTCTTGGAATCTGGATCGGCCAAGACGGTGGTTCTTAGATAAGGCGTTCGGTGGAATACCGCATGAAGGTGCATTTAGGATGAGAAACCCTACCAAGGAAAGGTCGCGGCGAAGCCCCTCACCACACCACTCCCGGTAGCGCACTGTCAGCGCAGCGCCAGATGTCAGCTAGTGCCGAACAGGCTCACGTGCTGTAAACAGGCGTGGTACTTCCGATTTAGCATCCAGCAACAGCCATCCAGGGGTGTTCCTGAACGTTTTTTGCTTGCCGCTTCAGCCTGACATTATCGTGGCCTGCTGCCAGTTGACCGTTACTATGTGCCAAATATTGAGTGAAGTTTCTGGGTCGTGAACCCTCACAGCCTGCCAAAGTTATGGACAGGTAGCTGTCCTTGTGAGCTGATGTACTGAAAATAATCGACTCGCAACGTCCCAATTTATTTCAGCATCCAGTGCAACCGGAACCTCCTGGCATGTTAAACGTCAACTAATTTCACTAACTTACTGTGCCAAATAACCAGCAGCGCGGGACCTTAATTGCTTATGTGGGGGTTAGCCCGTCAGCCTATACCGATTGAGATGCGTGAGGGACGACAAACCGTACAGTGACAGTGGCATTCGCAAGTCGCATTTGGTTGCAAGTTGCATGTCCTGAGCTGTGGACACAATGGTACGGAGTGTTCTGTATAAGCCGCGACGTGTTTACGGGCGCGCATTGCGCCTGGACTTCTTCCTGCCAAGACGAAATTCCAACACTGGATTCACTTTTATGCATACTATGTGCCATAAGCTGCACACTATGCATGCTATGGTGCGCGCTATGCACACTGTGGTTATTTCTGCACTTATCCTCGACGCTGGATCAGCGAGGCGATCTGAATCCCAGCATGCATAAACACATCATTTTGTTTTACGAATTTTAATTCGACCGTGGTTTGTGTGCGTGAATTGTTAAATATTCCAACAGATTAACGGCGCAGGGCATCCCGGGGCGATGGAAGCATCGACACCATCCCCAAACCGTAACCTTCGTCATTGATTAGTGAGAACGTACTCGTCATTTAGACACCAAGAGGAAGTTCATTTTGACACCAGTAGGCTCATGAGTCCCTCGCCTTGTCATCATTGCAGCACACATGACGCCCCTCCGCAACGAGTCTGTTTACGCTCCTGCCTACAAGGCACGCACGCACCAGCTAGCATTGACCTCACAATCCGAGCGCGTCACCCCACCTCTGAACCCGACGTCGGGAGCGCGACACCTGTCGGCACGTTGCCACGCGCTAATTACGTGATCAGCGCGGCGCGCGCCGCGGGATCCCTACTTCTCGAAGTGTGTCTGTTGTGACGGACGTCGGGCGGTGCGCGGCGCCCGCCCGACCCCGCCTGACCTCTGGCGTTGACCCCGCCGACCCGTCCGTCTGGCGGCGCGTCTGATGATCGGTTGCGGGCCGGCCGGCGGCGGCGGCTCCCCTGACGACTGACCCCGCTTCGATGGATGATTGGTGGGGAGAGGGAGGGCTAGGGCCTGGCGAACGGCTTGGCAACCGCTGCCTTGCACCTTGTGATAACATTGGACGCCCGGCCCCAGGGGCGCGGGAGCCGGGCATGTTGGGCCTCTCAGCTTTCTGATAACTTAACATTGGCCCTATGGGCGTTGACAAGACGGAAAAATAACCAAAAATGGCTATCGCCCCCCCCCCCCCCCCAACTAAGGAGGACTTTCATTGCCTCTGCATGACCTGTTCATGCAAAGCCTGCAACCTTGCACGCCTCGCCAAACTAGGATCTCACGGCTGCTGCGAACAGGAGGGAGCAGCGTGCACCCGTGCACCGACACCCCGTCCAGCCCGCTTCGATGTTAACCCCCGAGGGCAAGGGAGACTCGCCATCCAGGATTCACAAAGTGGCGCTTTGTTTCCATCCATGTTTCCTGCACGCTTTTGCACGCGATGCACGGTTTTCACGTTTTGGTATTCAAAATTCCATTTTCAAATCATCTTGCCCCCCATATTTCAGGTTGACCTCTGCGATGCTTCTTTTGCCCCCCCCCCCCCGCACAAACGTGGTTACATCCATGCCAGCCTGAGCGCCCACGGGGCCTCGAAGTAGACTGACTAAGAGGCTTTAATAACCTTCCCTCACAGAAACGGCATAAGCCGCACTGGGTTGGTCTGGCCTTTCCCGGCGCTTAGTTTCGGGGAGCTCGGTTACGACAACCTCAGCAGAGGCGCATCAACCATCTGCTCTGGAACGAAGGCGTTCGGTGATCTTGTGACCTCAGTTTCGGAGGGTCCGTGAACGGAACTTTGAACAGGTAACGTTTTGTCTGAAAATGTGTGCGCACTGACACATATTTCGCCGGCGGGGGGGGGGGGAGGGGATGAACTGCTCTTGTAGGGTGTGGGAAATGGGGAAATGGAAAAAGTCCCCATTTAGGAAATGGGGAAACGCACTGCTCTTGTAGGATTTTTATGTGTGTTTCGTGTGGTTTTGAGCAACGTTTAGCCATATTCCATCGTGTTTTGATTGGGATTGATTTGATTAATTGCGATGATTGCGATTGCATCCCACCTCACAGCGTTGCGCTCTTAAAAATATATCCTGCGTTTGACCCCGCGTAGGTGCATCGGCTTGCCAAACATCTGGAAACCATGGAAATATTGGCCTGTGTTGTAAACGCCGCAAGTAACCTCTGCTCGCCATTTCGCTCCTATTGGTAGCAGCATCAGCTGTCAACATAGGTAGCGTAAGTTAATTACCCCGCTTTGTCGCACGGCCAGCTGATGGCCGAGAGCTGTGCCATGTCTTGTCTCTTTCTCTCTCGAGTTAATCAACCACGCAAACGTCCGGATCTGGCCGTGCGGGGCCGGCCTTGCCAGCTCGCCTTGTTTGTGGCCGGGTCCGCTCTCCGGCTGCAGTCCGTGTGTCGGCAAGGTCGCCAGCTGCCGTCCGTGTGTCGGTAAGATCGCCAGCTGCCGTCCGTGTGTCGGTAAGGTCACTGGCTGCCGTCCGTGTGTTGGCTAGGTCACCGGCTGCCGTCCGTGTGTCGGCTAGGTCACCGGCTGCCGTCCGTGTGTCGGCTAGGTCACCGGCTTGCCGTCCGTGTGTCGGCTAGGTCACTGGCTGCCGTCCGTGTGTCGGCTAGGTCGCCGGCTGCCGCCCGTGTGTCGGTTGGGTCGCCAGCTGCCACTCCCAGCGTGTACAGTGGTGATCAGTTCGTCCAGTAATGGGCGCGACACGACGAGGAAGTGACGCTACACGAGTTGCGGTACGGCGTGTGGCTATCAAACATGAAACTGTTGTAATACATTTTTATGGCTAATCTAAAATTGCATTTTCTTTTCGGTGGCGCCTGCCAATATAACTATATGATTCCCAGCATTTATATAACAGCGCAGGTTTGACCTCTGATCGGCTGTTAAATGCCTGTGATGTTTTCCTTCCTGTTTAGTCTAGGTGCAAATGTGGTGCTGCGTCCATGTCACTTCAAACCTGGGCGATAAGAGAACAGTAGTCACGTGCAGCTTAAGACTCCTCGTGATACGCTGGGGCTGGGCAGTTACATGGAATATGTTTCGCTTCGTCCATATTAAATTCACGAGGCCTTCGTCTTCATCAGTGGCATGCCTTCTACGTATCGGGAGATCACATTACGCCGAGAGGCCGTACAGGTGCTGCGTCTTTGTCCGAAATGAAGTTGCTGCTCGAACGATGCCGTACCAACACGAACGGCATGCACTGGTGGTGGTAACATATCCGCTCACACCCAAAGTACGGACCTGACGAATGGTTTTGAGAGAAAGCGGCGCAGGCCAAAGCAGAAGCATTCCAATCACGTGAATCGTGCGCGCCTATCCCGTCTCTGTCCAATGCGCAACCGCCTTTCATTCTGCCGGTTTCTCCGCACCGCATGTGTTCGTCGCGTGCCGAGAGAGTTGTCTACATTCATACCGGTAGTTGTTGCGTGCTTCAACTAAACCGACGACAGGGCTTCGAGCCAACTGGATGCAGGTTGTAGTATGAACTATATATTCCTATCCCGTTAGGCGTGGGGCTGTTGGCATATTGGTGCCGTCGTATCATTAAATTTCCAGGCATGGCATTTCGTAACTTTCACGTTAAGCTGGTGTGAGCTGGCCGTATCGAACTATGCTTCCATTGGCCTTGATTGATTTGCTGATGGAACCCTTTTGTGCAGAAAAATGGAATCAAATCCCACTTGTGGTAATCTGATAACAAAGGCAACCCTGAGATTCTGATCTCACTCACGGCCTGAGTCCAGTAATAATTGCTTTGGACGGCGTGATCCGGAGCTTAGCAGCGGATCCTATACCACGTACTCCGACTCTGCAATTACGGAATCAAACCACGCACCGGGCCGGCGCCGCAGGTATACCGTTCTGATCTCTGCGAATTTTTAGACGGAAAGTTTATCACGCGTCCGAATCGCTATCGAAAGTGTAAAAAACGAGCTGACGTGTCCCTCCTCGCTCTCAGACGAGAAGGAGGGAAGGGATGCGTTGTAACTTATCGTGTGGCCGTGGTACGTGTTTGTCTCAGTGCCCTGCGCACACAACACCTACTGTCCGGCATGTTCTTGGGCCGATGTGACACGTTCTAAAGCTATTCGATTGAAGGACGCATCATGAGCTTAAGCGAACTAGTACAGAAATCACGCGTAGATCCCGCATTTTAATTTAAGAACAGACGTTGGCACGCCCGTCCCGTAAGGCGTGCGCAGGGCTATGTTAAGCACGAGCAAGATTACGTTTTTAGCGGAAATAACATGATACACGACCCGCATTTGTTACAAAACTTTAGTGTGAGCATTTTGATTGGATGGATTTTTGGGATCAGCGCCTTTGTTGAGCCGTGCGTGTGAGGGGAGCCACATCCCACCATCTGAGCGTGAAATAACAGTGAACGGCAGAACTTTGCCCTGAAAGCTCGGCCAATCCAGTCGGTAGCAAACGGCGAGCGCCTAAAGCGACTCGAACCCGCGGCACCATGGATGGGCGAACGGAAGAGAAGGCGGTCCAATAAACTGAGCTATCCGATGAACTGAGCTAGATGAACTGAGCTACTCCGATAAACTGAGCTACTCCGATAAACTGAGCTATCCGATGAACTGAGCTAGATGAACTGAGCTACTTCGATAAACTGAGCTATCCGATGAACTGAGCTAGATGAACTGTGTTACAGACAACTACCCCCACCAATATTTGCTGCGAGTATGACAAATTCATACGGGCTCTTCCACAGTGGCCTGACTCTAAACACAAACCAGCGCCCCCCCCCCCCCCTCACCACTACCACCATGGAGTGGTATGCTCCACCCACACCACAAACAACACCCGTAATACCGCGCCAAGTGCCCGCTGCCCTCGGGGTCTGACCCGTGCACCCCCAGCCGGGGCGGGGCCGTGGGGGCGGGCGACGGCGCGGGCCCGGCCTGACCCGGGCGTGGCCCTCCCGCCCCGCCCGCCCGCTTCCGCTGGACCGTGTCGCGTCACGCGCCCTTGACGTCACGCCACCGGTCGGCCATGTTGGCGCGCGGTCGGCGGCGCCGGGTCACGCGGGGTGCCGATTCGCCGGCGTGACGTCACGAACGCGCCCCGGCAGCGCACCCGGAACCCGCTTCGGCTTTTGGACGCGGCCTTGTCGGGCTGCGCTCGGGTGCAAACCTGCCGGGTGCCCACATTTGCCTGTGCGTGGACACGGAGGGTTCATGCACTGGTGTGCGCGGGCGGCGGGTGCCCGAGGGCGTGGCCTCGTCCTCGGGTCACCGGAGCACTCCTGTGAGCCTCGTCCTCGTCCTCGGGTCCTCGGAGCACTCCTGTGAGCCTCTTCCTCGTCCTCGGATCCTCGGAGCACTCCTGTGAGCATCGAGCCTGCCGAGTCCAGATAGGCCTGCCGTATGCGCGCGTGCTACGGCGACAATCCTGACAGCAAGTGCATGGTTACAGGACTGTGCGGCGAGGGTGTCGAAAATGAAACATTTTCCTTGCATTGCGTCTTTTGCACTAGTTGGGTGCGAACAGGGCACATAGAGGGTATGAAGTGCCGTAGGCACTAGCAAGGACATGCGCCTGCGGTGGAGCATCGAAAATATGAAACGATATCTGCGGCAAGATAAACAGTTCATAAAGACATGCAGCCAGCATCCACGTTACCACTTTCTAAGACCGACGCCGTAGACGTGATGATGAATGTCATGATTATTTGGAGCTGTGACACCCCTGCCCAGTTACCCCGTGCTAAAAAACATCATGCACTTTGCCTGAGACAATATTGTTTTTCATCTAGTATTTGGCCTGGCCTCTGCTCTTCTCTTTCCAGTGGTCTTTCCTGCAATTTCATGGGACGGCTGCAGTTGCCGTGGGAACAATGCTTGATTCCAGTTCAACCTGCTCGTAATCCAGCAGGTAGAACACGTTAGAGATTTTTGGCGATTTGGCTGTAACACCGGCCTGCTCTGTTTTGTGGGCGCTGGTTGTGTCAATCACCGTAGGTATGTAGCATATATTTAAGTTTATTTCTTTATAGTCTCGTGTATTTTGGCAGGCTATTGGACACGCATGTTTCCTCGGGCGCCCTGAATATTTAAACAAAATTTTCAACATTTGTCAGAGCTATAAACGAAACTAAAGCTGGATGTCTTGGGGTGGAATTCGGTCTTCAACACCCGATTGAATTTCATGAGACTTCTCATTAAATGTGGCGTGCACTTATAAACATGAATGCATATTTTCATCCAACCTGAAAGTCCATGTATGTTTTATGTCTCTGCTATTTAATTACCTCCTGTAGTTAGGCTCCTTAAGTAAAAGCATCGCTTCTCGTGTTTGTCGTATCCTCCGTTTATGACACGTTTTGCGGTTTCCTTCGTAACATGGAGAAAACAAGATGAGGGAGGGTAGCCTGCTAGCGTCCTACTTGTTGGACCTGAGCGATGCATCTGAAATATCAGCTCTCTGACTAGTCTGCACAACCTGATGTATGCCAATGAAGCATACTTGCGAACCCTCGCTTTAACCCGTCTCTTACTTGCGCTCTTCCCAAGCATTCATTGAATCCCTGACCTCGGCGGTGTTGCCAGACCACAACGGTGCTCCCTGGTTGCCTGGCGCTGAACTGCCTCGTGACAAAACTGCCCAACCATAGACGTTTGGGTTGACCAGCAGCAACATCACCGTGAAATTCGCGTCCAATCAGTTTCCATTGACCGCCTCTTCATTTGGATATCAGTGATAAGAACAGTGCGCTTCGTTAAGCGGACTTCATATTCGTAGCGGTTCGGGCTTTAGGCGGACTGGAGTGGAATCCGCACTCTCACGCCGTCGTGATGAAGCACACCCAAAGTGGCACTGTTCTGGCCGTTTCTCTCATCCGCTTCCCATACCCTACCGGCTTTGTCACGCCTCTCTGAACAGGCCTAACTCGTGAAGTCAACAGCTGCCAAACGGGCTGGCTGTTCTGGACCAAAGCCGCCCCAAACCTTCTCGACGCGCAGGCTCGGGAGTCGGCATTGGAGTCCCACCAACTGCTGTCTCGCTGCGCTCCCACCGTTGAATTTTTGGACCATATGCTGACCCTCTCGACCCACGGGCGGTCGGCCGCTGGGTGGCGGTGATGAATCGTTTTCGGCTCTTTTCCATGACCGGTAATGATCATCATCTGACCCCAGACACCGAGCCGTTTTTGCCGAGAAGGATGAATGATCCAGCGGCTATTGTTGTGTGTGGGACTCGTGGGGCTCTCGGCCCCTGTGCGACTACCTCAGTTTTGTAGTGCCTGAGAGTTTTCCAAGCTTCTGGATTACCGTTACGCATTCGCGATAGGAGATTTTTTGCTTCACCATCCCGTGTTGGTACGCCATGTTCTAACGGTCAACAGACGGCCTTAAACGGCATAGACTCGTTTTGGCTGGATAGACGCCTGTGAAGCAACGGCAGCGCTAACGATACGCCTTAAGGATACGGTCGTTTAGTGTGCTGTTAAAGGTATGGGTCAGTCAGGAACTGTGAGAGGGCACAAGTTTGCAACACTTAAATGAGTAGAAACTGGGACTCAATGAGCGTAAAATTGTCAGCGTTTACGCAAGCACCTCTCATTAACGTCAACCTTTTTCTGTCGCTTTGCAATTACGTTCGTCGTCACCATGTCGATCGATATCTGAAAGAGCTTTAGGACAGTCAAGAACGTATATCAGGGGTTCTCTCGGCCACCACATGCCACAGTTCCTGAACTGCAGTGTTTCGGTGTGTTCCTCGACTTCCATATGCCACAGTTCCTGGACTGCAGTATTTCGGTGTTTTCCTCGACTTCCACATGCCACAGTTCCTGGACTGCAGTATTTCGGTGTTTTCCTCGACTTCTACATGCCACAGTTCCTGGACTACAGTATTTCGGCGTGTTTCCGGGGGCCGCCAGCTTCGGCGTGCCGGCTGCGCCCGTGGGACTGCCCTTGGCGGTCTCATTATAAATACAATGACTGCGAACCAGTGTGGGGATTTTGAAGGCTTCTGGGAGGCCCGGTACATTAGGATATGCTCTCGTCACGGTTCGCGATGTCACGGTCGCGTTCTTCATTTGTTAACATGTGTTGCAGCGTCACTTGAAACGATATTAGTTTTTCCGTACATATTTTCTACTAGTCACTTATTTCTTTTCAGCTGGGCTAAAACAAACCGGAAAATTCTCAAGGATCTGAACTTAGCATCGTGCTTTAGAAACGAGCTTTCAAAACTAGATCTCAATGAACAATCGGTGCGCCGTTGAGGTCTTCATCTGCGCATCTGCAGCGGACGCCACGCTTCAGAAGCCGGACGGAAATGCCGCTCGTCGTATTCTCTACTCAGCCTCATGTTGTTGTTTACACGGGAGAGCATCTTGTGTTCCTTGTTCCGGCAAGCTGTCAGCGCCCTTTGCTTACTCCGCTCGGTCGCTGCCGTGTGAGGCGTTTTTCCGTACAACACGTCACATGCAGCATTCAGTGCAGCGTTCCATTTCTCTGGACATGGATGTAATGTACAAACGATTTCGTTGATTCCGTGTTTCCCACCACACCAAACCAATCAGGACAGCACGCGAATAATCTGCTCCGGTTTCCGCAGCTGTGGCTTTGTTCTCACACATCGATTTACTTGTTTTCTTAACGGCGCGTCGCATTGTCCACCTGCGCCGCATTCGCGGCGTCTTCCCATGTCATGAGAACTGATCACGGCCGCCGGGCTTCCGGTCAGCCAGCTGTTCAGCCGAGCGCCGCGCGATCCCCGTCGCCGCGACCGCTCACTATCACACCGCAGGTGTTGCCAGATTGTCGGCTGGCGGACCGCGTGATCGCGTACAGCTGACCTAATGCCCGCCGGCTGTTATTGGCGAATGCCCGCCGGCGTGGGCGGTCGGGTTATTGAGACATGACACGCCAGCAGCCTGTCATTAGCGGGATTTGCGGCGGGACATCTGCATAGTTCGGAGCTTAGGCGCCGGGGTCGCGTGGGGTCAGGTTTTGAGACCGAGTGAAGACATGTGTGGTCTTCTTGCGGGCGGAGGTGAATTTAGATTGCGGGATATGTGGAATGGGTCATCAGAGCATACTCGTTACCAGGTCGTGCCGTCTTTCGCGCGATGGTGCTCTGATCTATTGTATAAGTCTGCAGGGAGTAATTTCTCGGCTACGATTCGTGGTGTTCTCCAGTTGCACGATTTGTTGAGCTCGACATCAGTAATACTTTCACTGCGTTTTGATGTTCTTTTTGTTTTTACACAACATGTATAACTACTTTTTTAATCAAATGTGCCTGTGCTGAGTGCAGGTATGAAGAGTAAGCATACGTTTCCAATGGATCTCCGCTTTTTATATTTACCATCAAAGCCATTTGGCCCAGACTAGAGGTGCGCGATTTTCTTCAGGGCGGCGCTGTACGGATGCCAGTCTATGACGCATTTGTGCGGTCTGGATACCAGTATATGATGCATGCGTATGGTTTCGGCACCAGTATATGATGCATGTGTACCGTCTCGCTACTAGTATATGATGCATATCGTCTCGATACCAGTCTCCAATATGTATGTACCGCCTCGATACCAGTACACCATGCATGTGTACTGTCTCGATACCAGTATATGATACATACGTACGGTCTTGGTACCAGTCTTTGATGCATGTTTACAGTCGTGACACCAGTGTACGATGCATGTGCTTGTGCATGTGCATGTGCACAATCTGGAGCCGACATTGTCTGTCTCGCAGTGTCACGGGTACTGTCCTTGATTGCATTGAACCGGGACTTATGTCTTCCGGTACCGACACAGTCGGGCCCTGCCAGCCCTGTCATCGCCCGGCATTGCCGGCGTTGACTTGCACCAGCTGCGGCTGCCATATTGGAGAGGACTATGCTACCACATTGGAGAGGACTCTTGGATTCCAAACCCAAACGGGGAGCTGCCGCGTCGTCACCGGTGCCGCTCATGCCGCACGTGGCCTCGCCCACGGGCTGGTCTCTGAGGCCGGCACCAGCTGAGTCCTCCGCCCGCGGCCGCAGAAATAAACAGGCCCGATTCATGACCCTGACGCTCAGACGGGCAGAGGCGCGGCCAGGGAATGGGTAAGGGGAGGAGTTCGCTTCAGGCGTCGGCCTGCCAGCGTCGGTGCTCACATTGCCGATTACGACACCTATATGTTCAATGGGTGTATAGGTGTCGTAATCGAAGACGACACGACACCTATATGTCCAGTAGACATGTAGGTGTCGGTGCCGTCTGCACGACACTTATGTGTCCAATGGACATATAGGTGTCGTGTCCAATGGACATACATGTCCAATGGACATATAGATGGACATCGTCCATCAGCTGTCATCTACCTTCTGTCAGCGGCGTTTTCGGCCACTGTCGTGACATTTCTGGGGCAATTGCCGTCCAGTTCTCCCACCTGGGTGCACTCTTGGTCCCAACATGTGCTGTCGTCATGGAAACCAGCGGCGCTGGTAGAAGCTGCAGTTTTGATGACTTTTTTTGTCTTTCCCGCCGATGTGAAGGTTTTTATCTGCCTCCAGCACAGCTCCCGGCACTGATCACCGCACTGCCTGGCTGTTACCGGCTGTTACTGGCTGTTACCGGCTGGGAAAGCGGTGTTAGTTCTGCTCTTTTGATCTCTCTCACGTTGCGTTGTGCGCGGCGTGTGGATAACGAGGCCGTCCGTCTCCTGGTGGGAGCGCGCGCGCGGCTGCGCATCGCAGCGATGGAAAAAAGTGTGAACGGACGTTGCCAGCGGTGTGGAAGCCTTGCTTTTGGACACCGAGTGTTGATGTGAGCCTTCGACTGAAGCCTGCGCGAAGACGAGCTTTACGCGTGAATAGCGTTCTGGCGTTTGTGGTGCAGCCGGTGTGCTCGGTCCTCGGATAGAGTGGAGTATCGGTGAATGTAAACTTACGTGGTGATAGAGGTGGAGGTGACGCCGTGTGAAGGTACTTTGAGGACATTGACAAGAACTGGAGGGGGGGGGGGGGGGGGGGGTGAACCGGTGGGCGTGCGGGGCAGACGGGATCTGCTTGGGGAGCGGAGAAGTGGACAAGGCCGATGAATTGCAAAACGGAAAAATAACGAGAAAATAGTGCTGAAGCAGGGGTGTAGTTTCCTATTTCGTTCGGGCGGCGGGGTCGGATCTCCCGTAACCCTCCCCCTTCCCCCCACTTTGCAAAGAAAGCGGGTCAAATCCATGGAAAAACCCATTTGGTGGTTATTTTTGAGGCTGGTCTCGTCAATTTTCCCTGCTCAGCCCACCCCAACTCATTTTACGAAACTGCGCCCCTGACCTGGAGACAGCGCAGGGAGGCAAATGCGCAATCATCGTGCACTGCACAGCATCCTATCGCTCTCGGCCGTGCTTAGAACCTTGACTATGCATCCATGGGGATGATGTACATATATGGAACGTCCACAGCGTATACCGGGTGGCCCGGCTCGTTCATCCCGCATCCATGAGCCAAACTCTGAGCGGGCTATGGTGTGGATGATTCAGTGCCCATGGTACGTGCTGTCAGCGGGCCGTTGGGCTCCGCGCGCAGGGGCGTGGCCAGGGCAGCTTTGTGCGAGGTACACTTGGCAGGAGATCCAGCCAACGGCGGAGTTCAAGCGTCATGTGTGCTGCGGTGACGCCTGAAACATCGTGCGTGTTTATTTAATTCTACGATCACATGCGGCGTGAGGGACCTTACCTCCTTTTCGCCTGGTGACGCCCGTGCTGGCAGCGGACTGGCTCTGTCTGGCCCTTTCACGGCTCGTTTCGTGTTGTCCTTGTCCGACAATGCAGCTGAGAACATGCTGTCGGATCAGCGGCTGAATATGCCCGGCGGGGACAGGATGCTGCCATATCGCTGCAATCTGCAGCAGCATTGCTGCCATATCATGACAATGCTGTGGGCTGATTAGTGATCTGCGTGGTGCCAGAAGTGAAGAACGGCGGGAAGTGGGGCCGGGAGAGCGTCGCACAACGCTCCAGTTCGTGCTTTCAGTCCCTTTCGCGCGGCTGGCCGGGATCCTGTGACGTAACGCACAAAAACGTGCAAATGTTCGTCGCCATTGCCACGCCGTTCGGCGGCGGCCATCTGTCGCCGCCGCCGGAGGCAGTGTGATGTCAAAAGGTCGTGACCTTTCGCCCTTCGGTGGCCTCCATCCGATGTGGTGCCGTATGCCGACGCAGCATGCGATGGTCCGTCACAAAAACGTACCATTATTCGGAAACGGCAAATTAGCACTACTGCCATGTTGAGTAATAGCTGTGGTCGTTGATCATCGTGTCTGGTCGTTTCTTTTCCACATATTGAAAAGCACATGTTGACGTGAATCGGTTTTCATGATACGGACGGACAGCGTTGTGAGTTTGATGCTCACTTTCGATGCTCACCTCCCACATTTGATGCCCACTTCATATGCTGACTCGCCGGGGCCGGCGCATTATTGATGCAGAAGGGACAGTTTGATGCGCGACGAATCCGGACCTCCGAATGCCAATGCCGACACTGAGCTCCGACGAGTGAAAAATATTGTTGTTTGTCTTTACATCATTGATGCGCCTTCCGAAACGTGCCGCAAACACGCGGTTGATTTGTTTAATGCTGCCAGCACCAGGGATGTTATCTCACCCCGATTCCTGAAGTTCAGTAAACACACGCCTGCTCTGGCGTGGATGTGGCTCGACGCGGTGCATGACTTCCTCGGAAACAGCAACAGCAGCAGCAGTATGTGGACGTTTCTCGCAATGTGGCCGCGTCATGTGCGCCCCACGGACGACGCTGTCCCAGGCAGCGTGGTGTAACTGCTGCAATATGCAGTCCTTCTCGGCGTACCGAATGGGTTGGAGATTCTCTTGTCTTGAACGGAAACATTCCATATCCGTATTTATTTCAAGACAGACACGCGGAACTGCCTTTTTGAGCGAGGGTGTGTGTGAAGTTGTTCACCAGTGACACATGCGCCTGTCTTTTTTGCATGTTGTCATTAGCTCGTCGAACCATGTAGACTGAGCTGCAGGCAGTTTTTATGCACATTTTGATGTGCCCCTATCAGCAAATCCTGCATACGCCCCTGCCTGCTGGCTGTGCGCTGCGCTCCCGCTCCTCCGTTCCTGTGCCTGCCTCTGATCACCACAGCACACCGCGTGCGAGTGTGCTGCAGTCTCCCATCTGCCCAGCCGGCGGCCCGGCGTGAGTCACGGGGTCGGCCGGCTGCGGCGCCTCACGCGGTGAAACCGGCGACCCCGGCACAGCCAGTCCGCAAACGGGTGTCAGGGGCCTGACCGGTCGCCAGGAGGTGTTGGTTGGTGGTCTCTGGCTTGTGGCTCGGAGCGGAGGATTAGGCTTACCAGCTTTGGTTGAAGTCATGCACTCGTTCTTTGTTATCCTTGCTTGCCTAGTGAGCCACGTTTCATATTGCATTTTTTGCTTGATTTCGTTTTCGATTTGATCCGTATCGTATCTCGATATGTTTGTATTAGTTTAAGTGATTTCAAATGGGATCTTATTTTTTATGTCCTGTGTGTCAAACTACTCTTGATATGTCCGGAAGCCAGCAAACGTTGCTTTTGCCCAGCCGTTTGTCTGCTCACCAAGCACATCTCTGCGTCTGACATCTCTGCTTCTAACATCTCTGCTTCTTACACAACATGGCGATTTCAGTTGACTCGTCTTTTACGCCCGAACCGACGGGCCGTAGCGCCCCGCAGAGCCGCACCTGCAGGCCACAGCCCGGGAAACGAGTCCACCAAATCACGAGCCACAGCCTGGGAAACGAGTCCACCAAATCATGAGCCGCGGCCGGGGAAAAACGAGATCACCGGATCAGCAGCCGCCGCCTGGGAAACGGGAGCGCCAGATCGCCGCTCTGCCGCGCCGCGTCTGTCTCATCAGCGCGCAGATGCCTGGTCGTCATTATCGCCGAACTGGGCGGGCCCGTTCCCATGGCCTTGCCGCGCACCGCTGACGCTGTTTTCGTTTTGCTTCAGGTGAGCCGGCCGGCGCCGGACGGGATGTGACGTCATCCGGTGACGTGGCGCCGGAACGGTGACGTCATTCGGTGACGTATTGAGGTGGTGGGATCTTGGAGGCGGACGGTGGTGGCAGGTGGGATTGTGCGGTGGTGCGGAATGGCCAGACACGGATCCGCGAACATGGGGTTGGAATGTTAATGGGGGCAGACATGTTTCCGGCCGTATGGATCACGTGACCGTTGTCAAGGCACCGACGACTTCTGTAAAATGGCATCGAAAGAAACATTTCGGTTTCATTGAGCTTCTTTCTTTTGATTTTCTGTCTTGCATTGCGGTTGGACTGAGCTCTCCGGCTTGTAAAGCGTTATGATCTCGTGGGTTTGCGAGAACAGCCACGCAACGGATTAAGTTAATGTTAGTTTGCACCGATGATGAATCATAACGAAATAGCAACAAAACGCAGAAATATTTTCGTTCAATGTTTGTACAATAAAAGTAGCCTTGTTGAGCTGTGACAATGCATGGTCGGAAGGGCCTGACCTCATGTTTGTTTGCTGCGACCTCGGTATAGGACTCGTATCATCAGATGCCGCCAATATGCACTGAAACTTAGCCCAAACCTCTGATTTTGATAGAAAACTGTTCTTTGTTCTCTAGTAATGCTCTGAAGTCCCGCTTGTGCAGTGTGGGAAATCGGCTACTGATAGATGTGGGTCTGATTTGAGAAAAAACAACACCAAATATACAACGCAGCAATTGGATATCTCTGTTAAAACAACTTGTTCAAACATTTCATAATTCTACATCCATCAGTCGTAAGTGTTCTGGGGCTTTTCAGTACGTGCGACGTGCGAAAACCATCTGTTTAGTGAAAAGCAGCACCAAAACGTGGCGTGGCCGACGTGGCGAGGTGGTACTTTTGCTAGGCGATTTACTGACCCGTTTTCGATTATTAATTTCCTTCAACGACTGTTCCACGAATCCTACCGCGCCGTCCGAAACGCAACTGCGTTCTGCTTAGAACCCATGCGCCTGCTCACACGAATGTAAGACCCTGAAGCGACCCCAATCAGCACTCTGCGTGATAGCGCACCGAAAACCTGCGGCTCCAAAACACCCGACCGGTCGCTAATCCGGCCGCTCTGATCCGGGCCGGCTGGCTGAAGGCAGACTGAAGGTACCCCGACCGGCGGGGGGAGGAGAGAAAATCCGGGATGCCAGGCATCCCAAACGCTGGAGATTGGCGCTCCAAGGCTGGCAAATTACTGTCGCGGAACAAAGGGGCTCCCGATCCGGCGCCCTGGTTTTCGAGCGCGGAATCTGGGATTGCCTGCATTGCTCCGCGAAATTGGGCAGCTCCGGCGCCCGCGCTGGTTCACCCGTAGCTTCACGTCGTCGGCAATGCATAGCGCGCTTTATGGCGTGTGTTGGGACTCTTGAAATCAAAAGCGATCGCTTTAGCCTACGGAGCTCATGGTAATGTCCAATTTCATGGGAGATACAATGAGCAGCCGGCTCAGACGCCACACGGAGCTGCCGGTGCCTCGGTAAAATGCATGCTTGATCTAGAGAAAGCCTTACCAGAGGTCGTCCGCAACGTCGTGACGAATGCTTCTGTAAGTGGCACGAACTCCTTCTGCATCAGTGACTTGTGCTGCCGTCGCGACCTTGTTAAACACCGCGGGAATGTGACGCAGGCCCGGCGCCTGGAGGAAGGACGGTATGGGGCAGGGCCCGGATCGGGTACAATAGCTGTGGCCACGCCCGCACCTCCGGCCACGCAGTGGACAACGCAGCTCCGCCGGCAGGTTTCGGTGGCGTTGGGCGGCTTCTTCTGACACTGTCGGATTAGGGAGGGCCCCACGCCCCCTGAGGACGACTGTGAGGCAGATTTTTTACTTTCGTTTGATATTCGGATGATGTTCTCACCAGTAGGCATGGTTTTCGGGCCTTGCCCCCTCCCCCCTCCCACGCACAAACGCAAATGGCTTGAGGTTGGACTTTGCGCCCTTATCTGCTGTTTTTTTAGTGCGGAGCGGGCCCCCTAAACCACGTTTTGATGGCACAATGTACCTACCGGCGCTTCATTGGATGTGATCATCAATATGGGGCCCACTACCTGTTGCAAAAGCCCGCAAACGGGGTGGTCCGTACCAGTTTTGAACAAGTGTGACGAAGAACGCTTTACGACCGGATGGTACCGACCCGACTACACCCTTGTGCACCCAGGCTTTTGGGAGTCAGTTGCTGACGCCTGACGTGTGGAATCGGTCCTTGACAAGCCACGACTGTTTAGAATGGTGGG
Organism: Pollicipes pollicipes; assembly: GCF_011947565.3. Taxonomy (NCBI): domain Eukaryota; kingdom Metazoa; phylum Arthropoda; class Thecostraca; order Pollicipedomorpha; family Pollicipedidae; genus Pollicipes; species Pollicipes pollicipes. Next base: position 25,842,152 of record NW_023596805.1, on the reverse strand, counting down.
CGACTGCTTTGTGATGCCCAAACATGGCAGAATTGCCTACCCCGCCTAGCAGTCACCAGTCGTGCGCTTAACGAAGTCTGGTCATGGCTCGTCCAGGACCAGATTTCGGATACTGAAGAGAATAGCGTGACCCATGCTGATCCAGTCTGGATCGACGACTCAGTTAGGATCGATTATATCCAGCCCGGATCGATGAGATCCAGTCCGCACCGACCATAACGCGGTTGCAACGAAACGATGCGATACGATACGATAAGTCTCCGCCGTTGGGCGGCAGGCATCGACGTGGCCGCAAAACTGCAGCAACGCGGCACGTCCGAAGCAGCCTGCTGCGGGGCACGGGGCACACAGTTGCGCAACTGGAGCGACTGTACACCACCGCCCGCGGATCAGCGGAGATGGACACCCGGGGCGACGTGACGCAACGCGCGACCAGGGACCTGCAATAGCGGACCGGGACCGCGCGCTCTGTCTCTTTCATCGCTTCGGCGAGGCCGCGACGCGTGATGCGGCGTGAAGATAATTAATGGCGCGGCTGTGTGGTCGAGATGAGCGATGAGGGGCTGGACAGTACTTGAGTGGTGTGATCTCGGTGTTGCGTAATCGCCCAGCATTGTTTCTGCTGGGCAGCGTTCCCGGCGTGGCGCGGTTGGTTTTTACGCCGGGGCAGTTTGTGTAAAGCGACAGTGCGGAGAAACTGTGAGCGCCGCTCGGAGCGTGTCGCTCGTTTGCTATGGGCGTGCCGCGTTTCCGGCGGGTTGTCATAGCAACAGCTTTACGCGCGAAGTCGCATGCGGAAGATGTCGGATTTGCGGTGCGCATGTCAGGCCTTTCGCCCCGGTGGCACGTAACTCGACCAAACCTGACCGTAACAATGTTGTGAAAGTGATTTTGAGTGACCCGCAGCTTACAGCCGGGTGCGGTGGTAGGAACAGACACCCGTGAATATTGCATGAATTGCTGTTGCACTTCGCTGACACTTGAATGCTTTTTCTAGCCATGGGCAGGGCCGGCGCTATGAACTTCGAGTTGAGAGCCAAGATTTGCCATGGACATTATGTACAATATGTGGCCTCCTCACAGCGGCCTCCTGGACAGTGTCGTATTCAAGGGGAATGCGAGGGGGGGGGCCTCGGTGCATGTGCAACGGGATCCCTCCGAATCATAAAGGGGCCTTCAGTTTCAGAAAAGGGCTTGTCATCTCAAACGGGGCATCCTAATCCGGAACTGCGGTCATTTGGTACATGAAAGGGGCCTCCTGCTATATAGATGGTGCCACCTAGTCCAGACCAGGGTCCTTCTAGCTGACAACGGAGACCTTCCGAGTGAGCAAAGGGCCTCCTTGACACAAAAGTGGGCCTTTTGACGTGCAATGGGCCTCCTAATCCAGAAAGCGATCACATGATAAAAAACGAGCATCGTGATTAAGAAAAAGTCTCTCCGAGCCCGATGTAGTGTCCTCTAGCTCAGTTATAGGGTCCCTCGGGCTAAAATTGGGTCAACTACGTGGGCTGCAAAGCCATTAGTTTAGATAAAATGGGGCCTCCCAAAATTTTGGGGGGACAGAAACATGCTCTTCACCCCAGCTTGCCGGCAAAATGAGGGAGAGCCGTCCCCTCTGCCCCCCTGTCCCTGTGCATGTATGACGTCTATTGGGCCATCCACAATGGAGCGTGGCCATTACAGCCTCGTGTCAAAGTCTCTCTGCCCTCAAAGGCCCTCCGCCTCTCTGCTACACCGCCTCCGAGCATCGGACCATGCCTCGCAACAATTCAGTTCGGTACGTTCTGATTAGCCAAGTACCTGCGACAAGCGCTCGACCCAGGGAATGAAGCTATGCTTTAAATGTACGCTGCGTAATCCGGTTAAAATTGCAGACACCGTCACACCCGAGCCTTTGAGCACTTAAAAAAGCGTCAGGCCAGTCAAGCGTCAAGTCCAGTTGGTGCACCAGCTGAACTTACTACAGGAAGCGTTGGTCAAGCGGGATTTTTGCTGGGTGGAAATCGATGATGTCATTTCCCTTATCATGAGACGCTGTTCATACCTGTACCCCTTGTCAACAGCACTATCTGACCTGCCACCCAAGGCAAAGGCCCGGTGCAAGCGAAGTGCCAGTGAGGGTGCCTGGATAGGTTGAGGGACTGCCAACCACATTGCAGCCGTAAACTGGGCTGATTTATTTATGGAGAACGTAAGAGTCGTGTTTTCTTTGTCAGGGGAACGACATTGTCACATACCCCACGCTGGGCTCCTTTACTCATGCGTCATTGGGTGTTATTCCACGGAGGACCATGCAACATCATTAATAGACACACTTCGGCACGTCTTGGCGGCTTTATATTACATGGAACCACGAGGCCAGAGACCTCAGGTCGACCCGAGCCGACTCGCGTCACCGGTCTGCCAGCCCCCGTTGCCGCTCTCTCATCCTTCCCCGTCACCGGTCAGCCGCCCCCCGTCACTGGTCTGCCGGCCCCCGTCACCGGTCCCTCATCCTCCCCCGTCACTGGTCTGCCGGCCCCCGTCACCGGTCTGCCGGCCTCCGTCACCGGTCTGCCGGTTCTGTCACTGGTCTGCGGCCCCGTCACCGGTCCATCATCCTCCCCGTCACCGGTCTGCGGCCCCGTCACCGGTCCCTCATCCTCTCCGTCACCGTGACGGCCCGCATCCGCGACCTCGGGCCGCGCTCGCCGGCCCAGTTCGGGCCCGCGCGCGCCGCCCGCCCGCCGCGCCATTGTTCGTCTCCGCCGCGCCGGAACCATCATCCGGGCCGTTTCCGGCGGGATGTGTGCGAACGACGCCCGGGCGGCGCCTCGCGGGTGATGAGCGTGTGGTTTGTATCGGTGAGCCACTGCATGACGCCATGTTTGTCAGGTGGACGCTGCAAAGGCGTGGTTGCAGAACCGCCATGATTGCCGTGCTACGTCACGTGGCCACGGCCAGCTGCAGCGGACGTAATGGTGAGCAGAAGGAAAGCGGCATGCATATTGCAAGTATGGCCGTTAGCCCAATCTAAATCCTAAATGGAAGGGGGGACTGGAAGGCAGCCCATTAAGTGCCCTAACTAGTGTAATAGCGTAACGGCGTGGCGAGTTGAAGTAGTGTAAGACTGATGTATAGGTAAGCCTGGGTCTACCAAGCTACCTTGTGTTGACCTTGACTGCTGACAGTCGCTGGTGAACGTGACCTTGGTTGACCTTGGCCGCCGGTCGCCTCAATGTGGCGTGATCTCGGTCACCTCGGCCGCCAATGGCCACCGGGTGGCGTGACCTTGGTCGCATCGATTGCCGTCCCGTTGAGCCGCGTTCCGGCTGTGCCCGATCCTGTCTGGTGTGGTGGGACAAGCCCGCGTGCGGCTCCATTCGATCGTGTGCGCTCTCGCAAAGTGGACAGGTTCCGCGTTCAGTTCCTGATCGCTGCATGTTTACTCCAAAGTAGCAGCGGGCTGTCGAAGGCGGCAATAATGACCTTTCAGCCTTCCAGTAGATAAGTGTTATATTACTAGCCTGTTAGCAACATCGGCCTGCGTTGACCCGAGGATACAAAATTATATCAACTAGGATGAGATAAAGTGCGGCCGTCTCGGGTTGTGCGCAAACAGGATTAATTCTTGAACGCGCTTTCAAGGGTGATCCTGTCGCTTGATTTTTGCTTGGACTGCTCTTGAAATACATTGGCCAGGCTATCTCTACTTGTCCCCGGTTGACATGCAATCCGATAAGATGAAAGAAGCGTCACACAATCGAAAATCAGATCAAAGAAGCGAGCCACGTCGGACATGTGTTACGGTCCCAGGGTATTGATAGGGTTCTACGTGCCGTCAGATGCTAGTGGCATGCTTTGACTTGGCTGCTCAACAATGTGTTTTTAAAGTCCGTGTTCACTTCGATTTTCATGGCTTTATTGGCACCAGGCGTTGCTTTCCAAAATCACCGGCGGTGTTTAGACCGATGCTTTCCCGATGCGTGGGCTATTTGTCCCGCATATTGCCATGGGTGTAATGCAAACGGAGTTTGGGGACTCATTCCCTACCTTAGATGTATGGACACCCGTGGCCCTGACGCGCACCAAACAACGCCTCGCTACCCCCGCCCGGTCGAGCGTGACCACGTGCCTTGACCTGGGATGCGCCCGCCGCCCTAGTGATTGGTGACAGGCTGCTGGCATGTGACGCAGCGGTGCTGAACCGTTGATGGTGCGGCAGCTGCGGTGCCAAGGTCACTGGGCAAGCGCCGCAGGCGGGGTGGCGAGGGTCGGGCACGGCGGTAGGCTTATGGGCGTATTGAAAGGGTCTGAGAGGGCATACCAGTCAACCAGATAAGGAGCCGCGAGACAACCGTGGTGGGGTTCAGCGTTGGTGAAAGGCTTCCGAGTGAATTGTGATTATATGCCCATCGAAATTTTACTTTGTCTCGCTGCCCCGCTGATACTAATCACACTGCAACGCAATATGGCAGCAATGAACCTCGTATTTGAATTTTAAGCATCAAACTTGGACTTGGCCCAAACTCCAACCGAACTCTAACGCCACTGCGTGCATTTTGTGTCGCTCCTGTCCTCGATCCTGCCGGCCGGACCGTTTCCTCGCCACCTTCGCGGCGGAGGCGGAGGAGGGGGGGGGGGGGGGGGGGGGTCGTTCACCGCCGCGGTCGGTCCACCTCGGTTTCTCCCGCCGGTCAGCGGCGGCGGCGGCAGGACAGGAGGCGAAAGCCCGGCGCCGCCTCGGTCAGCGGTCTACTTGTCACGAGCGACGGTCGCCGTCGCCGTCCTGACCCCGCCCCGCGCTCGTTAGCGGTGCGGCTGTGTCTCAGCTGGACGGCGCGGTAGCCAAGTGGTTCCACTGCGTTTCCGGGTAACCAGAGGTGTAGGGTTTCGATTTCCCGCGGCGTCCGCCCTGCTTCGCTGACTGTCAGGATGACAGGCAAGCGACGTTATATGGCTGTAGCTGCAACGCGCGCCGTGGAACACCAATAATGACTGCTTTTTAGTTCAGGACCACCGAATGATGGAGGCAAGTTCTGCGAAGTAATTTACAGCCATAATGCTGAGAGGAGTTTGTGGGTACCTTTTAACCGGTGCGCTAGCATACAGACGTGCTTGGTTCCATGAGTGACTTTGTGTGGCGACTGCTTTCGATTTAGACATTTCCATGGGCTTGGTTGCTGGATGGAGGGATTGCCAGGTTTGTGACGAGTATGCTGCTGCTGCTGCTGCTGCTGCTGCTGCTGCTGCTGCTGATGATGATGATGATGATGATAGCGATGGCGAGGGAAGGATTTCAAGCCCGGAGTGGCGACCCACCTAGCGATCCGCAGTGTTGTGCCTAGCTGTAGTCGGTTTAATCCGCTTGATTCGGCAACTTACAACCGTGTGTTTACAGCCACACCCACCTGATCCTTAGCATCAAACTATGCAGCTCAGTTCACTCCACACACCTGAACAATTTGCAATTACAATAACAGTAGCAATACTGAACTGAAACTGAATGCTGAAATACTGAGCAATAGCAATACTGAAAAATTAGCAAAGACAAATAGCAAGAACAAAAAGCAAAAAACAACAATTAGCCTCTCGGCAGAGTCACGCTCTCTTCAGGGCGAGAAGCAAGCGACACCATACAGCCTACCTGTTGAAAGCGTCGCAAAACACCAATGACGTCAACATGGTACCGCGAAAGAGCCGGGCCGGGAGCCCAAGCTCACTTGAAATAACAGTAGGGCCTTGAGCGCCAAAGCTGGACATTTATGATAGCCTTGTTCGTCACATCCGCAGCATCCATGACAGTGTGGTGCCGAGAGGATTGCTGGGTGCTGCTGGCAAGCTGCCAACTCGTGAGAGCACCATCGCCCTCTTCCTGTGCCCTCGCTCCGCCCTTCGCCAGTAACTCTGCTCTTATTGGTCGTTGTTCGCGGGCGCCCAGTGCCGCTCGCCCTGCAGATAATGGGGTGGAAATGAAGACCGAGGTCCCCTGAGAGACGTCCGCACCCGGCTACCGGAACGTTTTGCGCCCATTGCCACAGGCATACGTGTGACCACTGAGATAGTGGAGTTCTCTAAAAATCGCTCAGCGTCGAGACATGCCTCTTATAATACAGCTGTGTAAGAGTACACATTTGAACGTGAACCAACAGAGAGGGTGTGGGCTATAATGGGGGAGCTCTCATAGACGGAAAATGAAATCTGGAGGTATTTAGCTAATAGGAAGCGAAGCTAATAGGAAGCGGAACCTCTCGCAAGCCTATAGTCCCCACTCAACACGTGACCATGCTGCCTGTTGAAAACTACCGGGTGCTCTGTGCATATCAGCATCCCCCGATGATCTCATGGATTTTTTGTCATTCGAACATTTCTTCATCTAAATACTTTTGTGGTATCATGAAGAGGCAAGCAAGCTCATTGGGCTCTGGTAATGCTGTCACCAGCGCTGGACCTCGGACCGGCGACCTTTGGCTAACACTGGTCTCTTATGGCACCCCGGGCGTGTCACCACCGTGACCCAATTACCTGCGATGGCACCCTGGCGAGCCGTCCCGGCGCCGCCATGGCGTGAGCCGGCGACATGGGACCGCTGACGTGCCAGACATGACGTGACACGTGGCGTGAGCGCGCCCATTTCGCGTCCGATGCGTGACAAGGGCGCCAGGCAAAGATTTCCCACGGGTGACGTTTTGTACACGGGGCGGGACGGGTGTCTTCTGTAGGTCGCGCGTGAGATGTTGTAATGATGAGAGGTGTTGTGGAGTGTAGGTTGTGTTGGAGATATTATATCGTTGAGAGGTCTGGGGAAGTGCAGGTCGCGCGTGAAATGCTTGTAACGTTGAGAGGTGTTGTGGAGTGTAGGTTGTGAGGGAGATGTTATAACGTTGAGAGGTCTGGGGAAGTGTAGGTCGCTTGTGAAATGCTGTAACGTTGAGAAATGCAGCAAAGTGTGCGGCGTTTGTGTGCTGCTGTGATGGTGAGAGGTGTTGTGAAGTGTAGGTTGTGTGGGCGGATATTATAACGTTACTTATATATATATATATATAACGTTATAACGCATAACGCTGATAGGTATAGTAATGTGCAGGGCGCGTGTGCAATAAGTCAATATTCCCGGTCTTTAAATTTGCTGTCGAAGCGTGCATGGAGGCAAAGTTCGGTCATGTGCACTTAGTCACGGTGAAATGAAATAGATGACTGAAATGAAATGAAACTGAATATATATATATATATATATATATATATATATATATATATATATATAACTGAAATGAAATGAAACACTCCTGCAAGATCAAATTCATGAACACACTTGAATCATATGACGAAAAATGACGTCGCTTGAGTGTTTTTCTTCGGATGCACCGTGACTATGAAGGTTATGAAAACGAACTATGATTTTAAATGCCATTCATTATGGCAGCCAATTTACCGCAGGGCGGGGGGGGGGGGGCAATGTCAAATTTTCTCCGAACTTCTGCGAATTGGGACTGAATACAGTGAACTTTTCCAGCGTCTAGTGCAAACTTCATTGCTCGGAGTGTGTGGGGGTGGAGGGGAGGGGGGGGGGGGGGGCGTGGCCCTGTGTCACCTGGTCGCTTGGCCACATTCCCGGCAGAACTTTTCCCGTTGCAAGTTTTTTTCCGACGCCGTGTGTTATTGGTGAGCGATTAGCGTATGGGCACCAGCAGTGCCTCTTTTTATGACAATATTAATTTTTATTTGTATTTTTTTATTGAAGGCGCGACCACGTGATAGTTGTTCTGCGTCGTCGTGCAAATAAAAAACACACACACAGTACACAGAGGCACACAAACGCACAGGTGAAAGCAGCTCTAGTCAATGAGTCAGCGATTTGACATTGTTCCAGTCAATGACTCAGTCAACAGTCAAGAATGCCCGGCGCGAGGGGGTGCGGACAGCTGCCGCAGGCAGGCAGTTCCACGCGGCGGCGGCGCGGCACTGAAAATGCCGCTGGGTGGCGGTCAGTCGGACGCGCGGCAGATGTAGCGAGCTATCACCGCCCGAAATAGGCCGTGTTTGACGTTGGGAGACTCAGTGCGCGTCACGAATGGAGCACACGGTGCACTGGTGAATTCGAGGCCTGCAGAGCTCTGTACACGTTCAGGCTGTCCCGGGTGGTGCACGTAGTCCACCACGCCACGCCAACCGAGTGCTTCCAGAACGGGTGAAATGTGATCACTGCGGCGGACACCTGTCAGTAGCCTGGCTGCGAAGTGCATCGCCCTTTCCATCCTGTCTAGGTGGCAGTAGAGGATGTGGGGGGAAGATGTGAATTCGGACGAAGTGCTTCAGAACCCCAGGAGTGAAGAAGTGTCGAATTTTGAACATGGATAGTAGGGTAGCATCACAGTGTCGAAAGAGTGAGGGGATGTGGGGTTTCCAGGTGAGACATACAGACCTGTTGTTGTTAAGCCGGCTGCAGATACGCTACAACCTATGGCTACTTTTGAATCTGTAATAACCACGTGGACGCGAGGCGGCCTTTTGGCGACACAAAGCCTAGCACTGTATTCCGCCTAGCTATCTTTGAACGCGAAACGTGCTTGTTGCAACAAATAATGCACACATTATTCGCCTGTAGGCATCAGCAGCTCACGCATGGTCATTGCTTGCCAGCACACAGTTCAGGCGTCCCTGACAGTCCATGGGGATGAATACCTGAGAAGTGCTTTATGTCACGTCATAGTGCATAGTTCATGCAGTTTGTCATCGAAAAAGCGATTGTACCGGGAGTTCGCGGCCGAAACCTTTGTCAACGACACCAGCGCCGCGCGGTCCCTGAACTTTGACGGTGGGACTGAACTTTGAAGGGCCGAATCATACATCACGTGACTCAAGAATGGTTCGTGCTCCGTTCCGGTACGGGCGGTAGCCGTTCTCGGATTCTCCATACTCGTGATGAGGCGCCTCTCACGTGTGTTTCCATTAGTGTGACGAGTCTTTTAACCCACTAGGAAGCACTTACCCAGTCCGCAGGGACGTACCATCGACCAGGGGGGGGGGGGGGGGGAGGGGGTACTCATGAGAGATTCGCGGCGCGTGCATTAGGGTTATTAAGCACGACATGATTTCCGCTGATTGGATTCAGTCGGGTAATGTGACTCCCTTAGAAGATTGTGTGGTTATTCATATACCCGAAGTAATGGCGGAAGAAGTCTGCGGTACATTGGGTCGATGACTCAGCGAGTTGGCCTTTGATGATGATCAACATGTAGCACCGTAACAATAAAAGGTATCAGTTACACCTGAACGTTCAGCAATGCGCTGTAACCTGAACGATGGTCTCAGTCAGGTCAGTGCTGAGAACCTCTCGAGATGAAAACGTGTTACAGGTCAGTCAGCTGACAGCGGAGGCGTGTTTTTTCGATGCAATTATTGTTCTTAAAGGGCAAACACTTCTTGTGATCCACCGCATTTCGGCCCGTCAAGCCACAATCAAATATATTTTGAATTGGAAAGTCACAGGCAAAATGTCAACGTATCCTCCTAGAAGTGAGCCCCGTGCGCTTTGTTATGGCGCACCCCCCTGTTTACATGCTCTGTGTTCCTGCATGCTGCCATGACGGTGTGTTCTATACTATGCCAGGGTCAGCTCCCAGTGTGCTCCGTAGCCGTGCTCTGACGGTGTGCTTATTCCCCACGCCGAGCGATCGCCAAACGGCTACCAGTGCTTTGACGTGATGCACGATGGTTCGCCACACTCTGCCTGCAGTGTGCTCTGCGCTCCATCAGAACCTTCCGACGGTGTGCACGGTGCTCTGGCGCAGTGCTCTGACAGTGTGCTCCTGCTTCAGGTTGGGTAGCGCCATGGAACTCCGTGTCAGCGTCCGGTCCCTGGTCCAGCAGCTGGTCCATGAGCAGGCCAAGGCCAGCGTCCACCTGGAGGTGAGGTTACGAGTCAGCAGGAGGGGCCATGAGGTCAAGAGGGGCCATGAGGTCAAGAGGGGACGCGGGGTTAGAATGGTTCATGGACTCAGGATGGGTCATGAGGAAAGGAGAGATCGGTTCTTTCTTATCAAATACATTAGAAATTTGCGGAGAAGGGCCACAGTGCCACCGTGCAGCTATATTTGTTACAACATTCATTCTGCAATCGAATGCTTGGGTGACTTTGGACCCAGCCGTGGATACCTGCCAGGCAAAGGCTGTTGCATACGCGCTGAATCCACCACCCAAGTTGTACCTGTTCAGTTCAGCGAATGATTTTGCCTTCGCCCTTTCGATAGACACAATCTATTTCACAGTCTAGCTAAGCCGTCTAAGGCAGACACAGTCTATCTAAACAGTTCACAGTCTATCGGACTGTGGACTGTTTCGCGTGCCGTGCAATGCCGCAGCACGGCCGCCCCGGGCCTGGGTTGACCCTCGGTGACCAGTTGCCAGATGACCTCTCCATGTCACTTGGGTCAAACGACGTGTCCGTCCGGGGCCTGTGCGCAGTGCCGCTGGATAGTGAGTCCAACATCTTTTCCCCAAACCACGGGGCGGCGGATGGTTGTGGTTACGATTATGGTTGTGGCCGGGGTCGAGCAGCGTTTGACGGAGGGGGTGCCGATGCTGTGCGTCTGGGAAATTGGAGCCACGGGTTCGACTCCCGCGGTGCCTGCCTTTCCTGCCGTGGTGAGAGGCTGGTGACGCCATAAAGCCTCAGCAACTGAGTGCGTCGTGAAGCTCGAATGACGACGACGTTTCGTTGCGGTGCTGACCATTGGCAACCCGGTCGCTGCGGTGCTGACCATTGGCAACCCGGTGCTCGAACAAAGCTGGGCACGTGCCATATCTCCGAAGTGACCCTGCGGCGGATTTACCCCCTTTGAGTGATATCCTGCGGCATATATAGCGAGGCATCAGCCAGCTGAACTGGCACCGGCGCGCTGTGGGGAAAGCGAGTGACGCGCGCGCTGAAGATAGCCATGGTGGCTTCACACTCTGGCTCGTAGAATGTGATGACACCGTCTGGCTGGTTGGATAGCTGCGCCTGCGAAGGGGCGAGTATTGTGTGTGAGCATGCGCGCGGACGTTGGTTGTGGCGGTCAGGACAGACATTGACAACTCACTGCGCTCGACACTGGGGAGCACGTTGGTTCGACTAGTCTGAAACTGTCTCTCCCTTATATGGCTGGCGATCGCGTGCGGTTTCCCCGTGTGATAACATACCAGGGGTGTTTACTTTCACTGAGTTTTGCTGCCCGTGGTGGATGTCTTGGACGTTCCCATCAAGTTTCACGCGGCTGTGATAGCTACAGAATGCCAGAGATAGTAGAAGTGTAGTCATTAGTAGGTAATCACAGCCGTGGTTTAAACGACCATTGCGTACTCAGGACTTCTTCTTTCAAGTCGGGCCGCGACTGGCTGGAAATGTTCGACTACAGATTGCTTCACGTTCTTTATCAATTGAAATGTATGATATCCGCTGGCCCCACGCCAGTGACGTCACGTGAATAGCTCACAAAAATTGGACGACATCGTCGTTACCAGATGTACGCGGACTCTCCGCCGTCCTGTTGCGTCCACTCCCCTTTCCATGAGCGGGGCGCCTCAGTTGCCAGGCCGCCCGGTTCCTTTCATGGTAACCTTGGTAACGCGGACGCCAACAACTGGGTGAAGGTCACCTTGCACGTTAGCCGGGCGATGCTGTGAGATGGGAAGGGAATGCTCTGTGATCTTTGACATAGGATGGTGGATGCGTGGCTGGTTGGAGCCCTGCGATTCTCGATTTTCAGGTTAGTCAGTGTGGTCTTTAGAGCGTAAGGCGTTGGCTTCCCTGCGAGCATGTGGGTGATCCCACAGGCACTTCGTAATTTAACTCCGCACGTTGAGGAGCATACCCATCAGTTGCGCGTTGTTGTAATTGGTTCTCTGAAGAACCAGCTCACCGCAAAATGATCAAAACCGCTGCCGATGCCTTGCGTTCTCTGCATGCGTGCGCAAAAAATTCGCGCGCAAATATGTGTGCGCTGTAGGCCCATTCCGCAAGTTTGCACGACTGCTGGCCGCGATCTGGAAACCTCCGCAAAGGGCCATTTTGGCTCCGACTGAACGCTTCTACCGACAGATCTGTTCGCCTTTCATCTGACAATATTAATTTCCGTTCACTGATAGCGATTCGCTTGACATCGGAGATGCGCATTTCGGCTGCGTCATTCTGAAAACGGGCGCTTATGTATGGAGCTCTAGCAAACACCGTTTGTGAACACGCTTGTGGGTTTGAGTTGAACTGCGCTTATTTGTTTGTACTGTTTACATTTCCAGTCACCCTATTTTTGTTTATTTTGTAGTGCTGACGTTGAAATAATGATCAGAAGTGAGAGTGGCATGCCGTCCGTATCCATGGCCATTATGATCGCGTTTGCATCAGGTTTGGCCCTTCTCCCACGCCATTTTAAAAAAAACTCAGCCGCGACATTTTCCCACGACTCGGCGTCGCACGAAGACCACACCTGCGCTCACACCGCTGATCATCGCCGCCGTCACCACGAATAAGTCCCGAAACCGTGATACCCATCGAATCCCTCCGAAACCGGCCGCGGCGCGGTCACGTGACCAGCCCAGCGCGCGGCGCCAGCTGCTGCGCGGTAACGGGGCCGTGCGACCGTTGTGATGCGGCCGGCCCGCTACCGGGCGGCTGCGCGTCATCCGCCGCGTCACGTGTCCGCTGCGGGGGCGTGCGGCCGGCGCCGTGGGAACCTGCTTCCGGTGTGGGCGGGTTCAGTCGACGCGGCGTCCTCCATGGGACGATACAGCCGACATGACTTCCGGTGCGGTGTGGTACAGTCAACATGACCTGCGTTGCGGTGCGGGACAATCAGCACTGACTTCTGGTGCGATGCGGTACAGTCAGCATAACTTCCGGTACGGTGCGGTATAGTCAGTACACCATCAGGTACTGGTAGGCAAGGTCAACACGCATCTTGTGAAGTACAGTCAATACACAGCCAGTACAGTCAGTGCACAGTCAGTGTAGTCGGTACAGTCGGTACAATCGATGCAGTCGGTGCACAGTCGGTATAGCCGATGCAGTCTGTACTGTCGATGCAGTCAGTACACCGTCGGTTTAGTCGGTACAGTCGCCACAGTCGCTACAGTCAGTGCACAGTCGGTATAGTCGGTGCAGTCGGTACAGTCGAAACAGTCCGTACACAGTCGGTACAGTCGGCACAGTCGGTACAGTCGAAACAGTCAGTACACAGCCGGGATAGTCGGTACGGTTGGTACAGTCAGTGCACGGTCGGTACAGTCGCTACAGTCGCTACAGTCAGTACACAGTCGGTATTGTCGCTACAGTCGCTACGGTCGGTACAGTCGTTTCAGTCTGTACAGTCGGTACAGTCGGTACAGTCGTTACAGTCGCTACAGTCAGTACGCAGTCGGTACATTCGGTACAGTCAGTATGGTCGCTATAGTCGCTACAGTCGGTACAGTCGTTGCAGTCGGTACAATCGCTACAGTCGCTTCAGTCAGTACACAGTCGGTACAGTCGCTACAGTCGGTGCAGTCGTTACGGTCGGCGCAGTCGGTACAGTCGGTACAGTCAGTACACAGTCGTCGGAACAGTCGCTACAGTCAGTACACAGTCGGTACAGTCTGCGTACCCTGTACAGATGACAGTCTGCACAGTCGGTACCCTGGGTCGGTACGGGCTGACCTCCCGTGCGGGTCGGCATGGCCGACGTGACCTCCGAGACGGATCGGCACAAGCGACAGGGGCGGCGATCGCCGGCGTTCTGTTCATTTCAATTCAGCGTCGCGGCGACACAGATACACGGGAGATGCGGCCCTGGGGCCGGGCTGGGTCGGACTAAGCCGGGCCCAAAGGTCATAGAACTCGCCTCAGGGCGGTAAAGTTCGGGTTGGCGGGCAAGTCGCACGAACTTTTGCAAAATTTGGAGTCGTGTGTGTGGTGCCGCGTGAAAATGCCAAACATGTGCGGTGCGTTTCAACTTTTCACCAGCGGCCAGGGATGTGGTTTTGCAAAATAGGTATGTGTTGAGGGCGGGGGGGGGGGGGGGCGGGAGATAGTTGGATACGTAAAAACCTGTCCTTTAAAAGGAGTGTTTCACATATGAAGACATTAAAGCAAGCATCAGGTATGATGAAACAAGCTCATTTATGACTTTTGGTGTACTTTTAAAAAGAAAAGACTGCTCTAGACAACACAATCTCTATTAATAAACACACTCCTCAATACGTCATTGTTTGATTGCGTCATTATACCTTGCCCAACATTGCTTGAGGGCCAATGTACGGCCGTTATTTCTGAAAATCGTGCTCACGAACGCCAGATATGAACGACTCGACCATTAGATTTTTCTCGTTTTTCATCGTCCCATGGCTTTTGGAATGACAGTATTTAAATGACGTCATGAATGCCAGGGTGACCGTGAAATACCTTCCCCGAAATACTCTCCCCATTTTCGGGGGCATGCAGTACAGAAACTAAGAGATTTAGGTCTTAAGGCAGGCAGAGCTGTGAACTGTACCGAAAGGTCTTCAAGATGGCTATTTCACTTCAAATCCCCACAGAAATGTGGAACACTCCCTGTAAAAGACGGTAGCAAGCGGGTTTCTGTCCAGGTTGGGTCTGGCACTTCCTTGACAAAGCTGGGGCTGGAGCCGAAGTGTGTGTGTGGGGGGGGGGGAGGGGGGGAGCAAGAGACCCAAATGAATAGAAAGCTCCTCCCCCGCCAGTGACGTAGGCCCTGGTGATGTTCATCACTTGAGTGATCACGGGCGACACCATGGACTCTAAGTTTGCGACTGGAACAGATAGGAAACTTATGATGGATTACCAGCAATTTTGGACCCTCATTGAGGAAGAAGGTAGGGGAGGGAAGGAAGCGACGGTACAGGTGTGTATGTTTGTATTCTCTGTTGTCCCACGCACTCACACGGCTCTCCTACATGTATGAAGACATGCATATCATGCATATATATATATATATATATATATATATATATATATATATATATATATATATATATATATTATATATAATATTTTATTATTATTATATATATATAATATATATATATCGACGGTGCAGCTATCGACGGTATCGACGGTGATTGCATATATATATATATATATATATATATATATATATATATATATATATATATATAAACAGTTTGGTGTGCTATGCTATGCATCAGTCTCCGCTGCGTTTCTCGTCATTTTGACCCGTAACGTCGATTTGTGCCGATGCTGAGGAATGTGTACTTTATATCTAAATTGAGCCGGCAGCCTTGGGTTTATTGTGGTAATTTGGACGGCTCAATTCCCGGACTCCTGGACCGTTACCGTCTTGATTGCGTCCAGAGATCGTGTCGGTGATGCCGCCATTCAGTCCCGATCTGGCCCTCTCTATCCACGGTCCATTACGCCCAGCGGTCATAGCGGCGGTGAACTGTTTTGCGTGCGTTTGGATTCCCCGTCATGGATCACCGCGCGCGACACGACCGCGTCTGGCCGCTGAGACGGCTGGGGTCACGGGGTCACGCCACCGCCCGCCGGCGGCGCCACTGCAGCCTGACACCGATGACCCCTGGCGCCTCCGGCGGTGGTCCGCCGGCGGGTCGGGCGTCAGATGTCTGGCGACCCGTCTCGGTAGATCAGCTCCGAAGGTTCGGAACTCGAGCCGCGTGAGCGAACACACCGCCTGCCGCGTGACGATTTTGTAGTTTGTGTTGCGGATCCGCAAGTAGCATTCATGCTACTCGCCGCAATACTTCAGATGCCTGCAGGTTCTGCCTTGGTGGATCTCGCGACATGAGTCTTCTCTAGCGGGTAAATGAAACATTTGTCTGCTTGGTCTGTTGGTTCTTAGGTCTGTTGTTAACAAATTAAAACAGTTAACTCGAATGATTTGCACTGGTTGCGTTAGGGTTCAACAAGCTGCTAGCTTCCTGAGCGGTGACCTTGCTTCTTATGCGTTGAAGCAAGGTCACAAGCTATGCCTAATCCAATTCACTGGGTGATATTCGCTACGAGACGAACGTCGAAGCCGCCCCCGCTCCCACCACAAACTCTGAACCGCTTGTGGCCCCACCGCCACAAGCCCTGAAGCCGCCTCTGCGCGGTCGGGGACCGCGACTCGATCAGCTTGACGCCGGCGTGCGGTCGGAGGCGTCACTCAATCCGGAGCGAGCCATCAGTCACGTGACCGCCGTGCGCGGACGGCGTGCGAACCGGCGCGCCCGCAACTGGGTCACGTGATGCGTCGGCCGGATCGCGGCCGCCGTCGCCGCCGGCGCCGTGACGGTCGTGACTGGCCACGTGACGTGACGGTCGCGGGCGTCGTGACTGGCGATGCAAGATTGTACGGGCGCGGCGCCGGAACCCGGCAGTGAGTTGGTACCGGCAGTACTCGAGCAGTACCTAGACTCGGACGCGGTGCCGAAACCCGGCAGTGAGTTGGTACCGGCGGTACTCGAGCGGTACCTGGACTGGCAGGGTCGGATCGTGACGGTGCAGGCCTCCTTGCTGGTTATCATGCATGCATTGTAATACAATGATGTCCTGGTTCGTACACTTGGCCGGTACTGGCGTCGCAGGCGCGGGGGGCGGCTGGGTGGGGGCCATATATGCATAGTGCTGCACCACGTGTGCTTAAAGCTAGCTATGTGTTTTTTAAGACTTATTGGAAAGAACGGAACTAATTCATTTAAAAACGCGTTTTTCCCGCAGCTTCTGTGACGCTGCCACACCCCCACGCGCGGGCGTATCCAGTCTTGTGATTTCTCGGCGTCTGGGGCCGAACGGCCGCCGCCGCGCGAAGCCCTGCCGCGGTGGCGGTCGGTAACGGCCTCGGGCCGCTACACCGGCGGGACTTGGCGCCCTAATTAGCGGCGCCGTGCAGTTGGCGCCGCGATGTGACGCCTTGCTCGGCGGTGTAACGGCGTTAGCGCTCATAGGGCGCCCCGCGGACCGCGGACCAGCTGCGGCGGAGGCGGCAGCGGGCCGGGGAACGTTAGCGCCTCGGTCGGCTGGTCTTGTGCGAACGCTGGATTTATGCTAAGGGTTAGCGGTGAGGCATCAACTTATCTTATCTAGACTCTTAAAGCTGGATAATTAGGATGTGCGCGTGTGTGTGTGTGTGTGTGTGTGTGTGTGTGTGTGTGTGTGTGTGTGTGTGTGTGTGTGTGTGTGTGTGTGTGTGTGTGTGTGCGTGCGTGCGTGCGTGCGTGCGTGTGCGTGTGTACGTGTGTACGTGCGTGCGCGCGCATGTGCGTGCATGCGTACGTGCGTGCGCGTGCGTGCGTGCGTGCGTGCGTGCGTGCGCCCGTGCGTACGTCATTGGAGCTTCACGACACACTCAGCTGCCGAGGCTATATGACAGCGTTTGCCTCTCACCGTAGCAGAAAGGGGGGTACCAAGGGGATTCGAGCTCCGTCCCTCCGGTTTCCCAGATGCGCAGCTTAACCACAACACTACCGGTATCGGTGTCAGTGCCGGATAATCACCATGTATGTTGCTACGTGTTGCCACGTGTATTATAAGAAAAACTACACAATTTTCACCTGAGGAGTGGGCCTAGTGTGCCGCCTCAGCCGCTGCACAGCATACACTGCATTCAGGTGGTGTGTATGTTGTGTTGGTGTCCGCGATGATGTCCAAATGCTCCAAATGGTGATGTCCAAATCATGATGTCCAAATGGGCGATGTCCAAACGTTTGTGTTTGTGGTGATGACCAAATGCAGATACTGCTCTGCCTAAGTGATGAAAATTTCTGAAAGGCGCTTACGAATTATGGCCACAGGGGTTTCGCCGGTGTCACAGAGGTCGCAGATTGTTCTCATGACTTTCTGCACCAGGTCATCGGCTTTCCCATGGCGTCCATAATCCGGTTATAGATGAGGCACGAACTCATGGCTCAAAAGCTGGATGCAGGCTTTCACGTAGCGGTGAGGGCCATCGCTAACGTCTGCTTCCTGTGTGAGATGAAACCGCGCTAGATATGAAACCCATCTGTTCGGAACTGATGTAATTAGTCGCTCTCACGAAGTGTTCAGGAGATTCCTGAGCCCCCGCCCCAAACCGAACGTGTCCATGACATTTATGGGTCAAGGGGAGAGGCGGTAGGAGCATCGTCAGTGAGAGAGGCTTACCTTACCGAAACCTTGCCCGCTCATGGAGCTAGCGAAGACCCGACCTGTTTAATTGCTTGGCGTCCGATTCAAGGGCATTCCTCCAGCAAGCACTACTCGCTGGCAATCTGCACAGGTGCCCACAACGGCATCCGGAAGCCCCCCTGGAAGATAGCCACGCGCAACAGATGCCAATCACCGACGAGTTTCTCCAGAAATCGACGTTTTTCTCGGCACACGTGCACCTGGCGCGTTCCTTCCGTCCCATATGCCACACTTATGAGCCACGCGCCGGCAGGGGGGCTGTGTCAGTAAAATCGGCCTCGATTTCATCAAGACTGCCAACTGACCGCATTGTAGGCCGCCTTCCACATGACAATTATTGATATCGTCGCAAATTGTCGGACTGTGCTCCTCGTAGGAGGGCTTCGATGTTGTCGGCGTGCGCCCAGCGGCGCCGCCAACGGCGCGCGCACAGCGGTGCCACCAACGGTGCGCGCCCAGCGAGGCCCGCTCAGTGTATTGATTTGAATTGCAGCTATGCAACAAGGCGCCGGAAAAGGGGGAGGGAGGGGGCATAACAGTGCAGCCGACTGCTGATCGTGCAGTCGTTGGCAAGGACCCAGGTGTGCACAAACTGCTGACTAGTGGCCCCCGGGACGATGCGAGGGCTTGATGTCCGTGGTGTGCTTTATTGAAGCGCTGTGTGGCAGCAGGCAAGAACGAAAGAGTCGGTCACCAACCGGTTGTCACCAACCGGTTGTCACCCGGTTACCAGTGAAGTCTGCTGTTGAACAGCGTGGACTTTTGAGCGGAAAGAGAACATCTCACGCTGCGGCGGATGCTAAGCGGGCGTGTTACGTGACTTCCGGTACGGACTTGGCCGATGTGACATCGCTGACTCAGAATGGATGTGTAACTCAGCACGCCGCGGAAACTGCCACGAGTCGCCCGTGGCGATTCACACTTGCCGCGGCTCGTCCCCCCTCGTTGTCAGCTCTGATAAAGCTTATCGCCGGTGGCGGTCCCCGCCCATCGATAGCGTGGTATTAGTTGAAAAGGCACTTGACCTGCAACGTTTGCGTGTGAACTGTACGTGCTCTCGGTGACGCTGCCGTTCTGCGTCGTTCGCGCCCACTGACGCCCTTCTTTGTTCGTTTCAGGGTTTGCAGCGTGACGTCACAACGCTGCTGGACTTCCGCGAGAGTGTGATGGACGACAGCCCCGCTCACCGGTCAACCCCTTGCCCCTCCCCCCGCCCAAACCTTCCCCACTGCTCCCCGGCTGTTCCTGTCCCTGTCTCGTCGCCTGCCCCGCGGCAGGCTGACCCCGTGACCTCGTCTGACCCGGGCGACACCGCGAGCAGCGGCACAAGCGGCCTGGGCACAAGCACCGGCGCCAGTGGCGTCACCTTGGAAACGGCAGGCAGCGGTGGCGCCGCCTGGCGGCCAGGTGTAAATCCCCGGCCGGACATCACCGGTTCAAGCCGGATCGGGTCGACCGGACGGCCGGCGGGGCCGAGTCACGAAGACGACGAGCTGCTGCAGCTGCTGGAGACGATCGAGACGCACGGGAGGCGCCTGCGCCGGCAGAACCGGCGCCTGGCGGCCGCCAGCGACGACGCCCGACTGTCCGACGCTGCCCGACTGCCCGACGCCGGGCAGCGCGAGCAGCGGACCGGAGCCGTGGCGGGAACGGGTGCGAGGCCGCGCTGCCGACATTGCGACCCCAGCGTCAGGCACGGCCGCGCCCACCCCTTCCCGGCCTCCGACCCAAACGTGGAGCCCGGACTCACGCCGCGTCTGGATCCGGGTCAGAATCCGACTCCAGATCCGGGTCGGAGGGTGACGCGGCGCGTGTTTGACGCTCGAAATCCGGATGTTCATCTGGCGCCCGCGCTGGACGGGTCGGCTGGTCTGCCGGATCCGCCGCCGCCGCCGCTGCTGCCCGGCCAGTCAGCCTTCCTGGCCGCCTGGCCACCCAACTGGGATAGGTGAGTGCCATGTGGTGACGTCTTGAGCCGTCACATAACAAGTGGCTCGATGCAGATAACCCAGCTAATATTTTACCGGAAAGTTCCGTGACCCGCCAGTGCTTCCCGTGTTTTAATTGGTGCGGTTTTGTGATGGGGTGCGGTTTTGTGATGGTAAATGATGGTGAAATGAGTTGAGCCGGGCGCATATTTGAGGTTCGTCCTTTTCATGCTGCACGGTAGGGGCTCTGTGCAGCTTCAAGGGCATGCCCCTCCCCCCATTTTCCTTGCTGATGTCGCATCCAACCTTTTCTTGCCACAGGCTGCATCTCCACGAGGGCGCTGCCGCTGCTGCCCCGCTCAGCCTGCCGACCATGGGCCGGCGTCAGGAGCGGCTGTCGGCGCTCACGCTCTCGGAGCGACTCCTGCAGGAGCGGGACCGACTGCTGGAGCAGCTGGCCGGCCTGGAACAGGTGAGGAGCACCACCTGCCGGCGCCGCGGAGAGGCTGGCCGTGCTGAAGGGCGCCTGAATTGGGTGTCTAATGGGGAAGGCTGGGTTGGCTGTCGGATCGCCGATGTCTCCTCGACTGAATGTCAGATGTCTCCCCGGCTGAATGTTAGATATTTTCTAGGTGGAGCATCGAGCAAGCGGTGTTTTGCCCGTCCCCTCAGAGTCATAGTGTTTGATTTGCGTTTCCCCGACATTTACTTGTTTCCCTGGCAAGAGTTCACGGACTGGTTATGTAAGCCGTTGAGCCGTGAGCTGTCAAGGGTGAACTGAAGCTTTTGGGTGCCCCCTTCCATCCGCATTCAAGTCGCATCCTTGTTCACCTGTAGCGCGCCTGGAACATACCCTCAAGCAGCCTTGAGTTCGGCGGTGATGTAAGTGGATATCCGTGGCAAACATCGTTTTCATTCGCCGCCAACAGGTGGCAGTGCGGTCGCAGCTCCACGCCGCCAGCCTGCAGACCCGACTGTACCGCGTGCTGGGGATCAATGACGCACTGGATCACGAACTACGGCTCGCCTACGGACACGATGTGACTTGCGCGGCTGCTGACCCCAGGTCACGGGGTCGCCTGACATCTCCTGCCGCGGGCAGAATGGCCAGGTCAACCCCTGACCTTCGACCGCCGTCCCGAATCCCGCAGCCGCTCTCGCTGAGGCGGCACGCGGTGCGGACGCCGGCCAGGTCACGCCCGGAGGTCAAGGGGTCAAGGTCGTCGGCCGCGACGGTGACCAGGGAGGCACGGACGGGGGACCACGGGTCTGAGCCCGACGCGGCAGTGGCGGATACACCACGCGTAGGGGATCAAGACGCAGCCGCGGGGCAGTCTTTCATGCGTGCAGGAGCTGCAGTATCAACCACCGGAACATCCACCACGTCCGTAGGGGTTTCTACCGCGTCGCTGGATCCCCCGACGGCGGCGTCAAAGACCGACGCGCAGTGCCAAGCGACACAAGATGGCAGCGCCGACCCAGTAAGCGCGGCAAGGCCGCCGGCTTCGTGGTCAGCTGCTGCAGCCGCGCGGCCGCCGGCCCGGCAGCGCGTGGTGGCCGTGCTGCGCGAGACGAGCCCTCTGAAGCTGCAGAAGGAGCTGCTGACGCTGCTGGTGGAGGCGGAGGTGAGGTGCCCTCAGGCCTCCCGCGCCCGCATGGCTTCCGGCCCGCGCCTTGGCTCCCTGTCCGCTCTGTGCGCGCGCTATTCTTGCTCATTTCAGTTACATTAGTTGTATTTTCTTCTGTCGCGTTCTTACGTTAGATCGTTATCCTAGATTGTTTTTATAAGCACATTATTTGTATTTTCCTTTCAGACTACTACGTTGTGTGCTGATTTGTTTGCTCAATTAACGATGCCTCATGTCGTTACCTATTTCGTTAACACCGGAGGTATTTTATTTCTGGCACGTGCTAGACTAGACTTGCTGACCAGCCGGCGTACTGAGCACGGACTTGCCTCCCGCCCGGCGTGCCAAACGGCCACCGTTGATTGGTCGCCGCTTACCCCACGCCCCGCCCGTGCAGGCGCTGCGTGCCGAGGTGGACTCGCTGGGTCGCCGCTGGACGGCGCGCACGTCTGCTGCAGGAAGTCAGGCGGAGCAGTCGATCTCTCAGGCGGACAACGACGAGCTCAGGCTGCAGGTGGGGCTGGTCAGGCGAAAGATCAGGCGTGCCAGGCTTGGTAATCGCGCCCGTGTTCGACCATGACTGAAAGCCCGCGGCAAAACACGGCCGCTCGGAGTTGTGGAGTGATTTACCGGATTCTTGGCAGTCGTGGAGTTATGCATAAGTTTCTGTCTCCAGGTACCAGTGTGTGCGAAGTGCTTAATTGATGAACGCAAGTCACGCTAGCTTGTTCTGTGATCATCTACGCCGTTTTCAAATAGCAAAATGCGGACAATGAAACCTGTAAAATGAGTTTGTCATATGTGTCGCGTCTTTGTTCCTCCTGGTTTGCGTTTTATTTGTTTGCGCGTTTTAACTATTTCGACGATGCTGTTAAGAGTTGGCGGCAAATCACCGGTGGTGTCTAACATTCCGACGCGTTTGTCCTCAGTTGGAAGTACGCAACATTGAGCTGGAGGGTACGCGAGCTCGGCTGCGCCAACTGGAGGCCGCTTGCGCTACCAAATGTGAGCCGAGTAGCTGCCAGATCAGGGGGTATTTCGTCACTTCAAGAAGGCATGGTCCAGTCCTGGCCTAACCCAAGTTCCGCCATCTCCAACGTCATACCACACCCCGTCGGCGACGTCTTACACCACAGCCCTGCTAGATCTGGCAACCGACCAGAACGGCCGGTCAGAGCCGTCAACCAGTCGGACAGTCTTAGGAGATCTGGAGCGCGCCTCAATGAATTATCAAAATCGGGTAGCCAGCTGGACGCGCATGCGGAAGCTCCTCGTCGCCAGTCAACCCGTGCTAGTAGATCTGGCAACTTACCAGAAACTGGGATGTATTTGGACGTAACGCCAGGCGCGCCTCGCAAGTCGGACCAGCCCGCGTCGTCCGCACATTCCGCCAAAACGTCCGCCGCGAACGCGCCCGGCGCGTCGGGCTCGCCGTCCAAACCCGGCAGGCGCCCCAACACGCCCACGCGGTCCAGCCGGACTTCCAGCGGCGCCAGCAGGCCGGGGAGCCGGGCGGAAACGCCTCTGGGCCGCCCTCACAGCCGGTCCAAGACACCAACGCGGCCCAGCAGCAGGACGGCCCTCTCCTCGACGCCTGGCAACTCGCTGCGCACGCTGAATGGGTCTGGCAATCAACCAAAGGCTCCCAACGCGCCTGCCAGCTCGCCAAAGCCAGGCAGCGGGTCTGGTAACGTCCCGAAGGCGGCCAACGGACCTGGCAACTCGTCTAAAACGAACAGCACATCTGGCAACTCAAGGCCCACTGCCGCGCCGGGAAGACGCGTGGCAGATGTCGTCAGAGGCTGGCCAGACGCGGTGTCAAATGATGTCAGATCGCGGCCGGCCACGGTCAACGCCGGCCGGGAAGCGGACAGGACCTCCGCCGGAGAGATTTCCGACCACAAGGAGAAGGTATGGAAAGCCGCTTTTCCGCCCAGCTCTTGAGGACGGATTAGAAGACGGTGCTGACTGCGCTATCCTGTATTTGTTCAGCTGACTTGTGGCAGGCGGCTGCGTCGCAGTGGTTGTTCTTTTTCTCACATGCATAGCCCGTGCTTTCTTAAATGTATGGAGGCTCACTGAGTTCTTATGCTGGGTTATTGACCTTTAGTTCACCAGGAGGTGCTGGTTAAACGACGTTATAGAGCACACATTGGTGTTGTTGACAGTAATCACCGTTTCAAGCTGTGCCTATGATCACAAGTGAAAAACTCGGTACTAATATCGAGTTTGTTCACGAGGAAACAAACCGGACATTTCAAGCCCAGCTTGGAACGTTGGGTGCTTGCTGTCAATGCAACCAGTATTTGCTCTATAACCTCGTTTAACCAGCACCTCCTGTTCAGTTGGAAGCCAATAATTCAGTATAGGAACTGTGAACAATTGTCCCGAAACAGCGTCTTTTTGTCTCTTTCGCCTGTTATTGTAGACATGCATTCCACCACCCTGCATATAATTGCATGCGTGTTACATCCCTGACCGCACCTTTGTTGATAGGGTTCCGCTACTGCTGAGGTTAAGTCTGCCTGTGGTTGTTTTTTTAGCCGCCGGTGGCGGAGTCCAAAAGGATAAGTAACCTTATCATATCAATCTGAGTAGCAAAACGTCCGCGGTTTTCACGAAGGGCTACTGCTTTACGTGTTCCAAGCTTGCGCAATACTGCGTGATTGTAAGAAGTACCTAAGCAGTCATATATAGGTACAAATATTCCTGCAACCTAAGTGAGTGGTTTGTATCCAGACATTAAGTTGAAACCTTTTTGGGCGTCATCGTTTAGGTAGGAGTTTTGAAACACTTCAGAATAAAGAAAAAGCACCGGAGCAGCCGCCTTCGAAATGGCAAGTATCGCAACCGCTTGCTCAACCGTGCATCATCACGCTGATTCCCCCTTCGCTTTCAGACGCGTCGCCGCATGCCTCTGGCTTCGGACACGTCCGCCAAGATTCCGGCCACCCAAAGCCAGGCGCTGGGGCAGATTCTGGCGGCGCTCAGTCGCGGCCGCAGTCCGCGCGCGCCCGTGCGTCGCACCGACGCCGCGCCGGAAGCACGACCGGAAGTACGGCCGGAAGTACGTGACTTCCGGTGTCCGGCGGATGTGCGGTGGTTGCGCGAGGCTACGGCGCAGCGGCTGCGGCAGGCGCGTCTCGAGACGTCAGACGGCGAGGTTGCCGACTCGCTGACCTCGGCCACCGCTTCGGAAGACGGCGGGGACGTTAGCCTGGAAGAACGGCTGAAGATGCTGGATGAGGGGTTGACGAGAGGCGGCGACGCATTCCGCTTCGGCGGCGCGCAAGACGGCGTCGTGCTGTCAGCCGGCGAGGGACTCATTCAGCGAATTCTGACCGGGCGCGGCGCGGCCGGACAGCGCGGCAAGCCCCGCCCCCCGACGGAATAGTGACCAATTAGCGACCGACCTTGTCGGCGTGGACCAATCGCCGCCACTGGTATCTTGTCCAGCCAGTAAGGCGTGCGCTCTAGACCAGTCACGGTGTTGATCTGAGCTGTGGTAGCCAATCCAGTCGCTCTACGGGCGTATCGTCCGCAGTTGTCCGAGTTTCGGGATCGATTGAGTCGGCACGTGCGGATGGTTGTTGAACCGATTCCAGAGATACTTGCCATGCATTTTTAACTTGGTGTTAATGCTGCTGGCTGAGTGCAATCGTATCGCCGTTGGGAAGTGGCTATTTTGATGCTGATTTATCTTGTTTGTAGTCTGCTAAAAGTCGCCCAGAAACGCGATAATTTGTTGTATGTTTGCTGATATTTTAAAACCATGTGCTATTGCCGCGTTTTTCGTGAGCTGGTAGTTGCACGTGCCTTCTTTGTCACATGATACTCCATTTCTGAGGTCTAATGGAATGCGCTTGCCGTGAAATCTGCGCCAAAGTACTATGCATTCGCCCGAATATTCCGACAGGTCTGTGGTGATTAAGAGTACGCTTGCATTTCCGTCAATGTGGGGCATGTAAAAGATAACCGTGGTCGTCACAAGTCATACTGGATGTGATCTGGAGTTATTGCTGACAGACGATGATTTATTTTTACCAGATATGAAGTTACCGGAGTTTCAGGTAGTCGGGGACAATCTCCTGATGTGCTGTTATTGCAGCACATACATGATTCTTGCGCCTTTAGTTTTGTGGTCAATTTAGGATCAACATACCAAGATTTTGAGCCTATCACTTTACATTGTTAAAAGCAAAGGGACATGGCGAGGATGCTTGAAAAACGGTAGCATTTACGATAAGAAGGCAGCTCCTTCGCCCGTCAATGCAGAAAAAGGGAGGGCCGACTGAGCGGCTCTCGTATTTCGTTGGGCTGTTGTTTGGTACAGTGGTCTGTTGCTGATCGGACAGCCGGGTTCACGCAAGTCCTGAATGACATCGGGCTAGTCAGCGTGCCAGATGAGCAGAGGTCAGTTGTCACGACCAGAAGTCATATGTCACGACCAGATGCCATGTGTCCGAGGTCATTGCCAGTCTGTGATACGGCTGGAAGAAATGGTTCCTGTTCCGGGTGCTTTGTGCGTTTGCGACTGCGTATATGTATGACGGTGCCTTCCAAATACATTCCAACTGTTTCGTGTGCGTGTTCATGTACTTTTTCGACGCGTGTTCCTGTTCGGCGGCTGTGGCGGCAGCCTCTCACATGGGATTTGGCGGTGAGCAGGAAGCTGTACCGGAAACGAGTCTCAAACCCTGACAAGCGATGTTATGTTCCGCGATGACACACGCGCCGACACCCTCCCCCGCTGGCCCTCCGGATGATTATCGTGGATGGAATCATTGCTCGGATTGTCACCTTTGTCCGCATACGTCTTCGTCTACGTCGTCTTCGTAGTATGTACACAATATTTCGGCCGTCACACAGTGTTACTGAGTTCTGCGGACTGAGTGACGCTTGGCTTTTAGCCACGGACGCGTCACAACCCGAACTTTCTCTCTGGAATGGCTGGGATTCGAACCAGAGTCTTCTGATCGCGAGTCTAGCGCTCTACCAACTGAGTTAACTGACAAGGACCGGGAACTATACCAGCTGCTAACTTGTGATGGGCGAGCCAGTTATGTTCCAGTGTATCCCGACTCGCAGGGTGTATCACGTCGCGAGAACATCTGTTTTCCACCCTCGGCAGGTCGCGAGAGAGGAGAACGTTCGTCGAACAGCTGTCCCTTTAGGTTTGAACACAGGCAAGGACACTTCTTTGGGGCGAGAAGAGCATACCTTTAACCCGGACTGGCTAGAACATGGTTTCTAAAGCATTACTCTATGTCGATCCGCTTCGTTGCGATAACTAACTACAAAACGCGGTTCGGAGGTGAGGTCATGCAAAGTCAAGCTGGGTCAAATGTGTTACGTGGATGAGATTCGTGAGTTACCTTACCGTGGTCGCGGGGCATACGGTGACATGTGACTTGGTAAATCAGCTAGGAACTGTCAACCATTACGCTGTAGTTTTCTCAGATCATGTAACTTAACTCGACAATTTTTGTCCAGTCGTTCAGTTCACCACGAGCCACTGGCTGACCATCTCGAATCAGAAGGCGACGGCGAAGCAAAGACACGATTTATTGAACGCGCCATATATTTCGCTATGTTGGTGATGCACCGCACCGCGCCCACTCAGATCACTCCACAAGGTCGACAGATGTCCCCAGCCCCACACCTGTGAAACCTCACGAGCAGCAGCACGGCAGAACCAGCCGATCGGCGGCCAGAGGCCGGCTTCCGGTGACATATTCGACCAATCAGCGGCTGAAGGCTGGGTTACGTCACCATCAGACCGCTCGCCGGCCCCAGCGCTAGTTATTCCTAGTTTGGTGCAGAATTGGTGGCTTCGTCTCTATGAGTTCTATATATGTGCAGAAAGACGTGCAACAGAGCAAGAGTGGTAAATCGTGCCATATCATTTCCCTCCCCATGCGTTCTTCACGCTCGCTCGTCATGACGCTGTCAGAAAACCGTCAAACACTTCGTCGGTTTTTGTTTGCCATTTCTGTGAATCAAGCGTACTTAACACGGGCATCTGATCTGCATTCCTCTCCATCTTCTGCTTACATTCGCTTACACGGTCCCAGAAAACACTACCAAGGTCATGGCGGCAGCCCCACCACGTGCTTAATATGGACTGCAAGCCACATGCGCCATATGCTGAAAGGCAAACGGCTTAGAAAAACGCTCAAGAGAACTGAAAGCGTCGAGAGAAACCCCCTGTCTTCATCATTCTTTTCCTGAATATGTTGTTAATGTGGCGTTAACGCCCTCCGCACCAGCATTATCACCCCCTCATTGGTCCACAAAGTGGAGTTCGAGTTTGACCTGTTCCCTTTCGTACTCCCAATGACTCCAGCTGGATTCAGCCTAATCTGACAGCGTGACGTTGGAAGTGCCTCCGTTGGATCCACCCTGCCATCAGAAGTGTGCCCCCTGGATCCGCTCCCTCGTCAGGAGCGCTTATCCTCGATCTCCTGCCACCCAAAACTCTGCCTCCTGGACTCCTGCCATCACGAGTGTCCCTCCCGGACTCCTGCCACCACGGATGCCTCTCCTGGGCCCGTCATAAGGGGGCCTCTCCTGGCTAGAAGTCGCCGTCGATGGATCCTTCGGGACTCTCCAAGCCGACCTCCTCGTAATCCTTCTCCAGGGCGGCCAGGTC
Organism: Pollicipes pollicipes; assembly: GCF_011947565.3. Lineage (NCBI taxonomy): Eukaryota > Metazoa > Arthropoda > Thecostraca > Pollicipedomorpha > Pollicipedidae > Pollicipes > Pollicipes pollicipes. Next base: position 25,813,805 of record NW_023596805.1, on the reverse strand, counting down.
TTCGCGTGCCTCGGCGAACTCGCCTTCCTCCATGCCCTCGCCTACGTACCTGGCGAAGACGAAAGATGTGTGAGAAGAGGGCATCCGCAAACGCGAGTGGAAGCACGAGGAAGACGTGGCAGACGTGGCAGATGGTGTGCATTTTGCTGATGGTGGAGTGTTCAGAGGCACAAACATCTTTGAGTGTTACATTCAGCTTTGAATCAGGATTTTGAGCGCTCCGCATCTTCACTTCGCTCTTAAGATTATTAAGATTACGTTCATGTGCCAGCGCTGCTGATGCATGCATTCTGAGAAAACTACGGAGCTTTGGCGGATCAAACGAAACAATCATGATCACCACGCAAACATTTTCATCCTACAAAATAGCACATGTTGGAGAATTGCTCAAGGCTACGGAGAACTGTGCCTGCAGTAAGCAGCTCTTACCTTATAGGAAATTACTTTGTTTATTTGGCAGCAGCTCCGCACTTCGAGAGGACCCCATCGCACAAACTCCCAAATGTCGTGACAACACCGAACGGCGCTCACCACCGCACGAACACTCCCTTGTCCTCCGAACCGCTGGGCTCCCTGGGCTCTCACCCGATGCCATGCTGCGCTCACCAGTGCACGAAGGCCCGCTTGGCGTACATCAGGTCGAACTTGTGGTTGAGGCGTGCCCAGGCCTCGGCGATGGCGGTGGTGTTGGAGAGCATGCAGACGGCTCGCTGCACCTTGGCCAGGTCGCCGCCGGGCACCACCGTCGGCGGCTGGTAGTTGATGCCCACCTGGTGGTTAGGGGGAAGGTGTTGCTGCACGCATATTCTGCGTCGGTGAGGAGAATGCACTGTGGCAGCTTTGAAATTGGTTGATCCGCTGTCGTTGAATGTTGGTCTAGCGTGCAGGTGATCGCTACGGCTGATGTGTCACAGCGACCTTTCCAAGCGTTTTTTTTTAACTCTCGACGGCCTTTCATGCATATCGCGAGATTCCTTGAGATGACAGTAAGCAGAGGAACCGATGCCAGGACTGAAGAGCCAAGATCACTGACTGAGACTGACTGACTGAGACTGAGATACCAAGACATTCATCCATTGTCTGTCGTTCGCACAAGCACGCTACCTTGAAGCCGGTGGGGCACCAGTCGACAAACTGGATGGTGCGCTTCGTCTTGATGGTGGCGATCGCTGAGTTGACGTCCTTGGGCACGACGTCGCCGCGGTAGAGCAGGCAGCAGGCCATGTACTTGCCCTTCCTTGGGTCGCACTGCAATCATCCGGACGGATGGGGGCGGGGAGGGGGTTTCATTGCTGGCCCGATGGAGTTCGGGTTGCATGTGGGTTCGGGTTCATACACGACCGCGATGCATGTGAGTGCTGAGGTAGCATGGATAGGTTTCATCTCTGAACTTTGGTTTCAAATAATGCTTGGTTGTTATCGCAGAAGAAAACTCAAAAATTTATTCTTTGTTGTTCGACGAAGTAGGCGAGCAGTTCGAACCGATCTCGACTTAATGCTGGCTGGATAATGCGATAGCCCACACCGGTAGCGGCGCTCATGAGTTTCCCAGCTACCTTATCGACCTCTGACCTCTCTCTGATCCCTGACTCGCTCAAACCTCGACCTCGGCTCAATCCGCGCCTCCTCTTTGACTCTCGATCTCATCCAACCGGTGACTCTGCCTTGTCGCACGATTCCCCTTCCCCCTTCCCCACCCCTGACTCGCCATCTCCCTCTCGCTCTGCCACCTCACCTTGACCATCTGGTTGGCGGGTTCGAAGCAGGCGTTGGTGATCTCGGCGACCGAGAGCTGCTCGTGCTTGGCGCGGTCGGAAGACAGCACCGGCGCGTACGTCACCAGCGGGTAGTGGATCCGAGGGTACGGCACTAGGTTCGTCTGTGGACAAACGCGCGCTGGTGACGTGGCGGCAGCAGGGACCGCGGCAGGCTGTGTGGAGAACCCGGGGCGGGCTCGCAAATCAACGCCGTGACCAAAAGCTCGGAGGAGGTGTAGGAGTCTCCTGGCGATCTTCGGAGGGTAACGAAGAAATTTTAGGGAAACGTAGGTTTAACTCCCCTTTCTTATGATGCTGCTTTCCGTTCATTTTCGAGGATGGCATGAACGCGCAACCAACACAATCACGAACCAAAGACGTCAACATTATAGCAACGAGCACCTCTTGTGAAAGATTTAATGCTTACCAGCGCATAAAAGATGAGCAAACAACTAGCATGGGTTTAATAGAAGAGCGTTAGACCACCCCAGCCCACGAGTGACTCTCCAATGATCCCACTCAGCCACGTCTTGTAAAGCTCTCAGCTCTCCGCTTTGCCCACAAGTGTGCATGATGCCACACACAAGCGACATCAAACGCAGTCGCGCACAATTCACAGCCAAATCGCGCACTCACGGACAACCTAAGAGGGGCGGCGTAGTCCCCAGGTGGCCCCTCAAACACCACCTTGTCCTTTACCGACCTGGAACTCGGTCAGGTCGACGTTGAGGGCGCCGTCGAAGCGGAGCGAGGCGGTGATGGAGGAGACGATCTGGCCGATCAGCCGGTTCAGGTTTCGTGTAGGACGGACGGGCGATGCTGAGGTTGCGTCGGCAGATGTCGTAGATGGCCTCGTTGTCGACCATGAAGGCGCAGTCCGAGTGCTCCATGGTCGTGTGCGTGGTCAGAATGGAATTGTAGGGCTCGACCACGGCTGTCGACACCTGGCGGACGGAAGTGAAACTTGCAGTTGACGGGCTGCCGCAAGGCGTCCTGCGCAGTGGACGAGATGAACCGATGGCGCTTTAGAGTTTAAAGCGTCAGCTGCTTAGCTAGATAGCGTCCATTATGCTGTCTGATAATCAAGTCAAACAAATCAAAGAAGCTAGTTTAAACAAAAGAGTAGGTCCCAGGAAGCGCACAACTTGAAGATGAACGCCCTACACTTTTGGTACGCAAAACCATTTGTCATATCACACGATTTGCCTAGCCACTTGTTAACTTCACTTGACTGCTCAACAGCATTTCCCTGCTGATCGTTGAGGCCCGGACTTAGCCACATCCACGACATAGACATAACCGTTGATGATACGTGCTGATGGCATCCATGTTTGGCCAGTATCCCGGAATGTTTAGCCCTTGTGTGTGTGGGACTCGAGTGCCCTTGAACCATGACGTCACTGGGATCTGAAGAGCCACTTCGACGGTAGACGACTGGTGGGAGCAACAGACGGCATTTACGATTTAGACTATGCTTAAGACAGTGACTTTTTCACGGCTCAGACGATTATGCTAACAGTGACTTCGGTTTAGCCGTCTGGACTCTGACTCCGGCACTGACCCTAGTTCTACATCTTGGGATGGCTCATCTGGATATGAACGTCATCCGACCATAACCCTGATATTAACGCTTGGTTCCAACCCTGAATCTGACTTTGACTTTGACTCTGGTTTGGCTCCTACCCTGCCCTTGCGTCAACCCACGTCCTTGCCCCGTCCCTGTCCCTACCACTGCCGCTGTACCGATCCCCGCTGCTGCCCCTGTCCTTGCCCTTGTTCCTGTCCCTGTCCCTGTCCCTATCCCAGCCCTGTCTCTGTCCTTGTCCCTGTCTCTGTCCCTGTCCCTGCCCCTGTCCCTGTTCCTGACCCTGTCCTTGCCCCTGCCCCTCTACTGACCTGTGGCGCGGGATACACGGTGAACTGCAGTTTGGACTTCTTGCCGAAGTCGACGCTGAGCCGCTCCATCAGCAGCGAGGTGAAGCCGGAGCCGGTGCCGCCACCGAACGAGTGGAACACCAGGAAGCCCTGCGGAGCACCGGCGCACAGTGGGACAGTGAAACTGCACCGGCGGCCAAACTTGTGGAGTCAGAGGTGAACCAGAGGGCGAAATCGACTTCCGACACAAATCTGGGACATCGCATCCACAGCTTCTGGCGCAGGGTCGTATCTAAAACTTTAACCATTTCGTGGCGTTGTTTCTGAGAGCATGGGTGAAGCTGTGTGGTGCCTTGGAGAGATCTTGTCCCTCCCTCTCCCTCCCTTAACCCCATGAACGTTTAGGACCCCTCAACATACTCGACTGGAACCGCCCACAAAATCGCAAGGAAGCCATCAGGAATGGTAGAATGCATTCATACATATGCATGAAAGAGAACCCGATATACGATTCCAATGTCTTTGTTATGGGTTCCCACTAATGTCTGAGGCAGGATTCGAGAACTGGCCGTCGTTTACGCATCATTTCGTGACGTCATATACCCACCTGGAGACCGACGCAATTCTCAGATAGCTTGCGGATCCTGTCCATGGTGATATCAATCACCTCCTTGCCCACTGTGTAGTGACCACGTGCGTAGTTGTTGGCAGCATCCTCCCTGCCGGAGATGAGCTGTTCCGGGTGATACAGCTGACGGTATGGTCCCGTCCGGATCGAGTCTGGAACAGACGGCAGCACGTGATGCCAGCGCTCTTATTTTGTTGTAGATGTCGCTAGCCCTCACGCCAGATGGCAGCAGCGACGGATAGCGGATAATCGGGAAAGGTGCTCGATCACGTCTATGAATCAAAATCGTTCTGATAACGGCCATGATACAGGTTCATTTTCAACCAATTGAGGGAATGTGTCCGCTGCCCCCCCCCCCCCCCCCCCCAACAATCAAGCCTGTGGTCACTCCCACTCATCAATGAACTTTGAATACCGTAAACACTTAGCTAACCCCAAACCAGCGACAAATGAATGAAATCGCAGTGACATCCCCCAGCTGAGATCGGCACTCACCAACGACAGTGGGCTCCAGGTCGACCATGACGGCCCGTGGCACGTGTTTGCCACGCGACGTCTCGCTGAAGAAGGTGGAGAAGGTGTCGTCGATGATGGCGTCCCTCGGAGGCACTGCTCCGACCCTGGCCGTTCAAACCTGGCGCTGAAACACGGCATACGGCGCGCATGGTCAAGTGGGGTACGGTGTTCGGTATGGTATAGTACACGGTGTGGTTAAATAGCGACAGAACGAGCCGAAAGAAGCAGAACGCGACAGCGGGGCAACGGGGCGAAAATGGCGAAGCGGTTAAGCTGCTAGGCTATGCAAATCAGATTTACAATGAGCAATCATGATTATTGGTGCATACTAATTGTAAGTGTTAAGCGATTTCTGGCCTCTTCAGACCGACTTGTGAAAATGTGCAATAACTAATTACGATTATAAGCGCAACATGATTATAAATTATAAGCCACTTCATAAAACTTAAACGGCGTCATTAGCACACCACCTCAACGCATGAGTCTCGGCCAAATGGATCCAGATCGCCACAACGACGGCAAGTGAGCCGTTCCGAAGCTGCCGGAGCGGCGGCGCGCCGATAACGCCTCCACAAAAGACAAACGACTGCCGGTCGCGCTCCGCTGGTCACAAAAAGTGTTGGCTGTCACAGGAACCGCCGCTAAGAGCACACATCGGGTGTATCACCGGTCATCGCTGAGGCAGTAACACCGGCCATTTACCTGGGAAGCAACTTAGCAGGCAGCTCATAGCTCACTCCCGACGACAAAAGACGGGGCGGGAGCATAGAGACGGCAGGTCTTAACGCAGGGGGGGGGGGAGCTAAGCTGGAACCTCCAGTCCGGAACATGATTCGCCCAACAGACGTAACGAATTCCACAGAATTCGAGTGAGAAGAACGCCGGGAACGGTTTAAACGTAACGGTGTATAAGGAGCCAGAGCCGCCGCAGATCACACCGAAAATGGCGGCCATCTGAGTGCATCCGTCATTCCGTGAATTTTTCGCTAATGGTTGGCCTCTTCGGACCGCTTTGTGAATTGTAGACGTTTCAGATGCACACGACAGCTAACATACAACGGTTTAAGCCACATACGACGGGGCTGCCATGACCACAACAGTTTCTACTACGCCGCGGACACGACAGACCGCCAGACGACAGTAAGTTCTCAGCCTACGGACACGACAGACGGCCAGGTGACAGAAAGTTCTCAGCCCACAGAAACGGCAGACGGCCAAGCGACAGTGAGTTCTCAGTCCACGAACACGGCCGACCGCCAGGCGACTGTAAGTTCTCATCCCACGGAAACGACAGATCGCCAGGCGACAGTAAGTTCTCAGCCCACGGACACGACAGACCGCCAAGTAACAGTAAGTTCTCAGCCCACGGAAACGACAGACCGCCAAGTAACAGTAAGTTCTCGGACCACGGACACGATAACCGCCAGGCGACAGTGAGTCCTCAACCGATGTGGGTGCACGCGCCGACAGGAATACGTCGAGTGTGAAGACTGCATGCCGTCTAACTACACAGATCGCATCGAAATCATATGAGACACCCGTATCTTGAGATTACCTCGGGATCTGTTTGGGAAAAGCCCTGCTCAGCAAGGGAAGAGCTGGTGTACAAGACCGTGTCAGTTTCCTCCTGTTCTCTTATTCCAGCCTCTGAACAAACCCCCAACTGCCACAGCACACAGATGTGAACCGGGACCTCGAAAACGAGTCTTACCCGCATAAAGTTTTGGATGTGCTACACTAAAAATAAAAACCGAACCAACTCAGCAGGGCCTATAAGGTCAAAAAACAATACTATTATACTCAATATGGTAATGTGAGGTCGAGAGGTCGGGAAACGATGCTTGAGTTAAACGTTTTTACAACTTCAAATGTCGAGGAAAGTTATGAAAACATCAAAATAGCCCAGAAACGCTCCTGTATCTGCACACAGCAGAACCGTGACAACCAAATCTGGTGCCGCTGGCGAACACCACGGAATGTCGTCAGCGCGTCAAGGTTGTCGCCGGCGGCAGGTGTTTGATGGCGCAGACGCCAGGACAGCCGATTCTGACTCGGCGGCACTTCCGGCTGAGTGAGTGCCTGAGTCACGCGCCCACCCATGTGACGCTCAGCCGGGATAGACTCGCAGTGTGTGAGCGGCAGGCTTTCAGCGGAGTCAGCGGGGACTCTTCAGCCGCTCAGTCGAGGCGTCTCCTCGAGGAGTCAAGTCGACTTTCAGGAGAGTCGAGAGTCTCCTCGGAGTCGGAGACGCCGAGGAGACCTCCTCTCGTGTGGCGCCGTCACCCAATCTGGTCACGAGGCGAAGATATTCAGTGCAGCACTCTGTGGCGATCACACAACTTGCAGGAATACTGAAATGCTTTGCACGAAAAATGGTGTTTATGACAGTAGGCTGGCCGGCTGACAGTCACGCAAGTTTGCGAGTGGTTCTCCGTAGTGCACGTTTGTTTTCCGTAACGAAAAAGCGGCTGAAGCAACAACGGTTATCTGAATTGGCATAAATCTACATCTGAAGGCTCAGGCATGGAAAGAGACGTGCATGCTTATGCCCTTCCCCAACAAATGCAGGATCGTCTACATGATTCTAGAAAAAAATCAAATAGCAGTCCATAACCGGCGCCGTATTTTTCACTACAGCACACCAGATGCATCACGTAGGTAGGCAGGTAGAGTCATGCATGAAGGGGCCACAACAATGAACCGAAAGGGCCATCATGCGGCCGAGAATGTGTGGGGTGCTCCCTGAAGCGGGCCTACCAGCGGTCGTTTGGACGTCGAGACCACCTCATAGTTGGCCAGCCCGCGTGCGACAGTGGTCTGTGTGAGCCTGAGCATAGCAGCAGAGGGATGGAGGACCCTCACCTTCCAAGGCAGTTTCGCGAAGGCCCACTATCGAGGGGCGTAGCAATCATCGCTCTTGATGTTCGGTTAAGCTCCCACACATACTTTGGGGAATTTTCTTTGACTCAGCTGCAATAGCTCAGACAAGGCAAGAGAACAGAATGGCAGGGAATGCCACCAATATCACACCATCTGATGATGAGAGTGCAGCAGCGTCCGAAAGAGTAGGAACAATACCACATTTTGAAATAAATTAATGTCTTACCTTGTCAGGGAACCAATGCCGAATTTCCCTCAAAAGACGGCCCATGTGGCCATTTGCCCCCCCCCCCCCCCCCAATCCCCATGTCCTCACGCATACCCATGGCGGCGAATTAACAGCGAACCGTTAAAAATACGCACAACCAGTAGCAGCGTACCACATAAATATACGCGCATGGAATACTCCAGCCACAACTTTCGCATCTCACCAACTGTACACTTCGACAACCCTTACGGCCGTCCGCCATCTGCCTTGTCAATCTTCCAGTCATTCCGCCATCTGCCTTGTCAATCTTCCAATCATTCCTCTCCGCATGCCGAAGTCTCACAGTCCCAGAACCATGAGAGCGGGTGAGACACGCGGAGAATGTCCGACCTCTCCGTCACGGTGGGCGGGCCTTTTGTTTCGAACTCTCTGCTTGCCACTCCATGACAGAGTGCACCTGCCCAAAGCATCAGCGCAGCGAGCCGTGGTGGACGCCGAAAACCGGTGCATACCGGTGCCTACCGGTGCGAGGCAGCGCCAGCTGTCTGCCCGACCGGCAATGAGCTCGAGGTTTGACTGTTCAAGAGACGGGTGATTTTTCGCCTCTAAGTTGATCTCGGGGGAAAAATGTGTGTGGTGTTCCGTGCCTAGAAATTTAGACAAGCTGTCTTCCGCTTTTCTCTTGAGCTTCTGCGCACTTCTTGCGCATGACTTGGGGTCGAAGAGCTTTGACTTGGAGTGTTCGACACGCTATTAACGGACGTTGAGGCCGATACTGCGTGCTTTGAGACTTACGGTGCGTGCCTTGAGGCCTATGCAGCATGTCTTAAGAGTCTACACCACTGGGCGCATCGTTTACCTCCTGCTGTTTGACTCTTTGCCGTGGTGACTGGCATGACTCTTGTAAGGCTGCGGTTATGAGTGGATTTTGTCCTGTTCGCGCCTGTCATTGCTCTTTTGGTCACTCAATATGGACAGAAACAACTGAAAAGCCACACGCAGCACTAAAAGAAGAAACAAGGCTTTGTTTTGGAAACAAATCTGATATCCAGTCAGGAGAGAACTGCTATGAATCTGCGCCGATGCCTGTGACACTCAGGGCCATGCGTGGACATACAGGTTTCCGATTTTTCGTCATTCGTCTCCAAAGAGCATAAATATCCAAACCGTACGGATTCCCCTTCCAACGCAACTTCCTGGCGGCGTCCCCCGCTCCCCGTCCCAATCGCAGGCTGGGCCCTGCCTGGCCGATGCTCCGGGCCAAGCTTGACCGGCGGACCGTGACCGGCGGAAGTGGTCCATTTAAACGCCCCGCCTCCCCCTCCCGCGCCGGCCCCGGCGCCGGCGCGGTTCCGTCTCAGCCGCGTTTCCCTCGCCGGCCGGTCCGGCGTCTAGCTCCGGGCGTCATTACGCCTTTGAAGTCGCCGTCCGCCAGCTGATCAGGGGCGTAGCTAGCGGCGACACATGGAGGAGTCAAAACAGCGGTTCGTGTGGCGGCACGGATGTAATGTTGATTGAAATAAGTGAAATCGCGGTACAATCAACACGTCATAACGGTGCATAAAGCTCTGCACGACAAATGCTACGCCAATCTGTCGGCGCGTTTTCTCCGCCCCTACGTTCGCGATCGCAAGTCCGCGCTCTTTTTGCGTCGCTGCGGCGCCGAGCTGCCGACCACTTGTCAGCTGATCGACGCCATTTCCCAGGCGATCGTGACGTCAGCGTCGACCAGCGGGCGCTGCCGTCGGCGGCCCGGCTTCCCGACTACCCGGCGCTCGGGTCCGCCGGCAGCACCGGCTCAGCCGACGGAAAGGATTTCACAGACGAGCACACGGCTTGTTTGTTGGATTTTGGGGATCTGTTTCATTAATCCTGGCCCGTTCCCGAGTGTTGACATCGAGTTCGGTTTTCGTTTGATGTGTGTTCACTGGACCGTTCCACTTCCCTCAAGAGGCGACAAATAGTTAAAATGCCCTTGATGATGCAGGGGCGTGTCAACAGCTGATATTCCCTTAGTCCTGGAAAAATGTTTTGAATGCGTTTTCATTTAGTTCCGGCCCCAACCTGGCAATTTCTCAGCCGGGATAGTTAGTTTCTGCCTGGACTCAGGGGCTTCATGTCAACATCAGTATTGTATGGATTTAACATCATTACGGCCTGATATTTGTATTATCATACGCAGGTTTCAAACATGAGAAAGATCTACTATCAAAACATTTTGCTGTGCTGTAAATCTTCGCATGCTTTCCTCGCATGTCACGGCTTATCGAGACCAATCAGCACGTGGCCACTAATGACATGACCGAATTAATCTGAAGCAATAACCCACAGACTGGACGTAGACTGTCGAATACTGTCATGCATTGTGGACATGCATTGTGGACGCATTGTGGACCTGATAACTGGCAAGTAGATGATGGATACATTCAACGCTGGGGTCTCAGTGTCTCGTCGAAGACCGCAGTTATTTGCAACCACTCGTGACAGCCGACAGGTTACTGACCCTTGGCCGGTTCATCACCAAACAAAAGGCGATGGCTCTGCACAAACAGCTGATTTTCGCGGGACGAAAGTCGTGCGGAAAGGCCCACGAAATGCGGGCTTCGTGCGTCTCGCTTCTTGTTGCCCCGGCGAGAATTCGCTTCGGGTCTTGTAGTCGTTTTTCCGAATTCGCTCCAAGTGATCAGAAGACAATGCGTGGCCAAGAAAGTGGTGAGAAAAGGCCGGAGAATTTGTTATCGCGATGAAAACAAGATAGCTTATCATGTAATACCTCACTGCGCTGATTGTCAAATACTGCGCTTTTGAAGCGGACTGCTACATCAACTATGAAGTTGATGCTGGGTGGGTTTCACTGAGTCCGTTTGTGTCAGATAAAGATGTGTTCTATGACAAATGGGTCTTGTGTAGCGGACGGTGTCCCAGAATTGAGTGCGCTACGCCGAGTTCTAATTTCCCTTGCTCACTATAAGTATGCATGTGACATGCGCCCAGACGTGCCCACAGCGGCAGTGACGACTCACGGTGGTTTCAAAGCGAATTCACATTTTTAATCATGCAGGTCCACCTCCCACTGGATAACATTTGCAGTTCCGTGGTATTTGCAGCGTGCTTAATGTATTCTTCCCAATACACAACCAAAGGTGTGTAGGTTTCTTCGAAACACGAAAGGAGGATGTGAAGGAAACTCATTCTTGGCGAAGTGGTGGCGTAAATTAGTTAAGGTCAGCTGATGAAAACCACGGGTGTAGCCCGTTAAAACCATACCGCTTTAACCTGTGAACTATTATTTGATATAACCTGGCTTGGTACGGCCTGGCCCAACCAGGATAGTCACAGCCTGACGTGACCAGACCTGAAATGACCTGAAATGATCTGACCTGATTTGATCGGATTTAACATGACTTGCTGTTTACTGGCTGGGCTTGGCCTGGCCTGGCCTGGCTTCGCCTTGCCTGACCTAGCCTAGCTTGGCCTGGCCTGGCCTGGCCTGGCCTGGCCTGGCCTGACCTGACCTGACCTGGCCTGGCTTTGCCTTGCCTGACCTGACCTGACCTGACCCACCTGCGTCCTCATGCTGGAAGCCATCTGGTCGGATGCCGTGTTCCATACAGTACAGCTCCCAGCAGCCGTTGCCCATCTGGACGCCAGCCTGCCCGATGTGGATAGAGATGCATTCCCGCTGAAACGAAACCGTGACATGAGCCTTATGTCCTGACGCCTTGATCAGGGTTGTAGCTTTCTATGATAATCAGACTCACCTTATGCTGAAGGGCTGCAATCCCAAAACTCCATGTTAACTCCATACCTAAACTCTATGTTAACGCGATTTGGCCCGACGAAAAGTAATTTCGGCATTCAAAAACTATTTGGATATCTGCGACATTTTCCCTGACTCATATGCGTGTTTGTGCCGATATTCTAGATTTAGAACTGAACCAGGACCCATCCCACAGCTTGTTGAATCAGACTTGATTCAAATGAAGCGATATTATTTCATTCAAATGCACTGATTTTAGTGCGGCTTAGTGTCAGGATCGATTGTATTACTGTTACCTGAATCCGATGAATTTTCGCCGATTTGACTTGAATAAGCATCCAGCCGTAAGCGCTAGATTGTATTCGAATATTGGTACCCACGCTCTCCGTGAACCCACACACTACGGCCCACGCCCCCCCCCCCCCCCCCCCAAGCGCAGCGCAGCGACATCACGCATCGTCCCCGGAGTCCGGCTCCGTAGGCCTGGTTCCAGGGTGATGCGACCCTGTCTGCAAACTCCTACTGAGCTTTGGCCGGTCGGCACCGTGGGAGCCGCAGCACCCCGGCCGCCGCAGCCCAGATGACACGCGCAACGCTGCACTTTAGTTGCACTTGTTTGCGTCGACGCACCGCGTTCTGAATCAGCAATTCCCTCTCCCTTTTTTTAATAAAAAGTGAAACTAAAACTTTTGTTGCAGGGACACAGTCTAATGTTTTAGAATGGCCGTATTGATAACCATGTCGCATGCATTATGCCAGGAACATTCGGATGAGCACAGTGTGCGCTTCATATTCTGGTGCTGTCAAGAGCAGGCCGCCGGAAGGTTTTCCTCCGTAGACCTGAAGGTTTTCCTCAGTCTACGCGATGGGTGTCGTCACATCCCCTCTTGATTGCCTAACTGTGCTGGAAGCGGCACAAAGAGAGATGCACGCACGTTGCGTGTGCCGGGCTCCAAATGACGTCATCACGCCTGGTACGTGACCTGCGCGGTACCCGCGACATTACGCCCTAATAACGGCCCCCGGCGCGATGTAAAGCTCCGGCGAGACACGCGCACCTCTCGGCTCTCGTGCGGTGCAAGGAGAAAACACCGCCTAGACGCAGGTATACCCGAGAGCTTCGCTAGCGTGTCAGAGCGAGAAATCGTCGAACGGTTCAGGTCACCACGAGAGCGGCGAAGCAGCACCATGGTGCGAGCGCTGCAAGGGAACACGCACACAGCCAGTGTTCTGTATTCGAAACACCCATATCGCTTCGCGAATGAACGGCGTTCATAAGTGTAGCATGCTGCTTTTCACTGATACATAAGAGCGCAAAGTTCTCGTTTTCAACGCAGATGCAGACAAAGGGCCGAGGGCGCACGTCTGCCGACGAGTTGCATGTATGTGGTATTTTACACCGTTGAGGATCATTCGATGTCGGACAAAATATCCCCAGCTTAACCCGACAAGAAGATGAGGAAATGTTTAGACTCTAAAGCTGGCTAACGCGAGCACAGCTCCGACAACGGTCAACCGATCGCATGTTTCATGCCGACATATCTGACCCATATGTGTCATGTCATGTGTCGTATGACAACGTAGGAGGCATGCTGGCAAGTACTCCGGCACCACAAAGCCGGGCGCTGCCTTCCACGCTGGCTGCGGTCCTCACGCCACACTCCGAGCACGGAATGTCACGCGCCGGTTTGTCACGACCCAGACGCTTCGTCTGGGTCCATCAGACCAGAACACGAGCACGAGCGTGGCATGACGGTATAGTTTTTTTTCTGCTAAACAGCCCACAGGCTAAGCGCAGTGCTCTGCCATTTCTCCGCAGGCGCAGGTGCCCGCGGTGATTAATGAGGTGGTGCTGGCACGAGCAGGGCAGGGAAGGTCGTTTGGAGAGGCGAGGGCCGAAGCGCACGGGGTTCTTTGCACCTTAAGGTCGTCTGCAGGTAGAACGTGTCCTTCGAGTCCTGGCACTCAGCGCGCATGCGCTAGGCGCAGACCGGTGGATTTTTACCGAATGCATCGCATAGCGCGGGCATATGTGTGTTTATGTCGGACATTTAGATGTGTTTCAAACTTATTTCTGTGCCGGTAGACGAGACCAGCGCAATTCAAGGGAATGCTTTTACAGTACTTGCATTTATAAAATGTGTCTTGTGAGTCACCGATCATGATTTGAAGGAATATGAACGCCTAATGCGAACTGGAAAAACGGCACCGTAGCGGTTAGCCAGACAGCTGCAGCTTACCTCGGACATTTCTTTTAATGTAGAAAGCTCAAAACCGCTTTCGAAATACCTACCCATTGTAAACATTTGACAGGCAATGCTAAGCTAAGTGCATGCCGGATCCTATCATTCAAATAGAGACATACGTAAACGAGGCCTTAGGCAGTGCTTATGGGGGCTTAGCATAGAGACGGCTTTTCAAGTGACTTGAATCCCTCTTTGAGAGTCTGGAACTGCGTGGTGGGGGCAAAGCCTATAACAGTGCTCCACCCATGTGCGCCACCCTCCCCACGGACAGGTGAGGCAACGGAATGATCAGCTCAACAAAATTGAAGCAATTAGTGCATTATCCTTATGGCCCTCCCCATTTCGAAGCTGGATCCGCCGCGACGGCCGATTCGCTGCGAATCACGAAGACGAATGACATGAACCGCTTAATTGGCCGTGCGCGGGCGAGGGACGTTGAAACGGGTTTCATTCCGTGGGACTACCGATTAATTCCCATTTGCGCTGTCACACGGTCCCTGCCGCTCAGCCCTTCGGGGCTGACGAAGACAGCACGTCGGCAAGACCGCCGCCTGGTTAGCGCGTTCATTATTGGGAGCGGATTCAGCGTCCATTCCTTCCATGTGACATCAAAGGGACGCCAGTAAATCTCAAGATGCTTCGCAGACGCGTCCTCGCCCCTCCCCCGCCGCTATCCCCGTTGGCGCCGCCCTCCGTGACGGGCGGAGACCGACGGCTTTCCCACGGGAGAGTCCCGATCCACATCCGGTGCGGCCGGCAGCGGGTCAGCAGGCGGTCACACGGCGCCGGAACACCCGACAGACGCGCCGGCCAATCAGCTTCGGCAGAGGCGCACTCAGGCCTCATCGCCGGGGAAACTCGCACAGGCGCAGCCAGGCACCTGATCGCGGAGGTGAGGGTTGCGAGGCGGGTCAGGGGAAGGCGAGCACCTGGTTACGGGGAGGATGAAGTCTCACGAACGCAGCCAAGGGAGGGGACAGGGGCCGGTCCTCTACTTGGGCCCGTATTCTCGTTTTCCACCATTACTGGTTCCGGACAGAAATACAAAAATCGGCGTGATGCGTGCTCACCGAGATCCGGGCTAAGAGAATCCTGTCTGTGTGCCTGTGAAGCTCACACATGCTGGTGAGGGTAGAAACATGCGAAAGAAAAATGAGGTATGCTTTGTTCCCACCCGGAACACACCTTTACCCAACTTACGGAAATGACAGTTATGTTAATGTTTTAAAGGGACTCTTTCACGTATAAGCACCATAATTATATATATATATATATATATATATATATATATATATATATATATATATATATGCATATGTACGTATCACATCGTGTCATTACATATATATATATATATATATATATATATATCATGAGATGCTTGTACACCTTATTTGGTTATTGTATCACCAAACAAATGCCTTCTAATTTTGTAAATTATACCACATTTTCGCACTTCGTACTTTCTCAGAATACTGTCAAAATTAAAATATTAGCAAAAATAATTTTACATTAGCCAAGTAGGTACCTGCACACCTTACTCGGTTAATACATCACTGATTTTATATGTTCCAATTTTGCAAATTGCATAAGATGTGCCAATGAGATGCTTGTTAAGAGGCTTGCAGGTTAACGGCCTCCTAAACTGTTCCTGAGAAAAACTTAGACATAGGGGCAGCGGCAGGAAGGCATTTAAGTTTCGATTCCGTGGTCTTCGGTTTCGTCTCGTCTTGCACTTAAACTTGGATGCATTCACGTGCATTCATACCCTGAATTTCACCCTCGTCATATGAACATTTCCGCGGAGATATCTGCATATTTTTCCATATTTTCCTATAACGAGTTATAATAGCTTGCACTTTTGAAGCAAGAGATTCTCTCACGACCAGCAACTGGTGGGGCGATGTGTATTTTTTACGATTTTTCATTAAACGTTACAGCCGTATGGGCAGTAACGCGTCTTATGAGCTATAGCGCTCCGCACGAACCACTGCGCTTCATTTCACTGTCATTCTGCGCAGGTCGTTCCCAAGCCCCCCCCCCCCAACCCACTCCATCCATCCTCCTACCATGGCACCGCCCCTGCAGAGCCGATCACACTGCCCCGCTTCACTTGAACGGAACATCCTACCCCTCGGGGCAGGTGAGTGACCCTGGTCGGCCGGGCATGCGCCACGCGACACGGTCTGAGGCCGATACCGCCACTTGGACCCCCGCTGCCAAATATAAATATTAAAATATATTTGTCTGCCCGACTGGCCGACCGGCCGGGAGTTGCGTTCGAAGTGTATAACCAACAATGTAATGCGGCCTAAAAAATTGGGGCACGTCCGTTGTAAAGACGTTACCGAAAATGCACGCCTAATCGCACTACATGATAGGCGCGGGTCATTACAGTCATTACTGTAAGGCGAAAGACCGCCACTGAGGGAATTACCTTCATTCGTTTAAAATCCCGAACTGGCGTTAGCAACAACCAAAAACCGCGCGATGGCAATTCACAGCTCAAAGCTATTCTCCGCTTGTCTATTTTCGCATGTACTTTATGATGACCAAGTTCGACAAGTCAGGCAAGAGCAATTGAACCGCTCCGATATTTCGTCTCATAATGACGGACTTTGTGAGTGATACAATGCAAAATGACACTATAAAAAGCTAACAAAAATATTTAGGTCAAACATATTTTTCCAAGCAGCATTGCCCAAAGAAATGCACTAGACTGTCTAACAAACGGCGATCAACAACAGTATTTGTTTTAAAATGATAACATCGGATCATTTAACTGCTTGGGCACGCATACCGCCTCAACCTGTCGGTCATTACATGTACCGCATCAGCGAGTCACCCCTGGCTTGGAATCAGGGGCGCGGCCCGACTTTGCGGCAGGAGAACTACCATGATCTGCGAAGGGGCCTGTTTTTGCGATCGAGTCTGAGCCCCATTGACAGTACCTACGCACTTCGGGCATGGTAACAGACGCTACAAACACTTACAGGTACAATACCTAGCGTGTCAAAAAGCTATCGATGTTGGTTTGGTCTCGTGTCTTAAACGATTGCTTCAGCTGCGTACGGAACATATTCACTCGGCTGTCCGCTAATCTCGTTACCAAAATTATGGCTGTTGGGACCTACATGGCGCTCCCCCAGGTATTGTCTATGAGATGAAAGAAATTAACAATGTATTCCGGAATGACGTTTAATATTGTCATGGTGAAAAACTGTGCTTAAATCCGACGTTGGCTAAAGCCCCATAAACCACTCCCCTTCGCTGCGCCACTGCTTGAAAAGGGATACCCAAAAGCCATGTCTTGGAAATGGAAAAGAAGTCTTGCACCTATTTCAGCATGTGGTTTAACATTTAAGGCGCAACTGCACTTCTACAGCGCATTTGCAGACTATCGCCGATGCGCAGAGATTTTGGTGTTAACGCTAAAATCACACAGTAGCAAGCATAGTATCTGACATTCTATGACGGTTTACCCCAGATTTCACACGCATGACGCGACACCAGCTTAATCAAAGTTCATAACGCCTTCATATTAGACATTAGACATTAGATGGCAATGAGACACGCACATCCAAACGTGATCCATTTTATATAAGCAAGGCCTTGAGCTCACTCGTGATTATCATCAGACCTTGAAATGTCGAGTATTGCCGACATAACCAATGTTTGCTTGATGACGTGGTTTAAGCAATACATCCTTGCATAGTGAAGGTCGATAACTATCTGCACAAAAACTCTGACTCGTATTCCATTCCTTCTGATCAAGCCAGCATTGCCCGCTTCGACGTCAAACTCGAGACGATAGGAATGCCAATGACGTCATGCTCATGAGCTCTTGGCCACTGACAATGCATCGACAATTTCATGAAACTCCGTGCTCGCGGCGTCGTAACGTACAGCTTATTAGTCTTCTCAAGAGTGTTTAGCATTGCGAACCCCCCCCCCCCCCCCCCACACGCACACGTTGGTAACTTTACCTCATTGATCCCGCAACAGTCACGATAGCCAATAATGCCAAACCCAGCGGATTAAGCAATCGGCGGTGCGTTAACTATAAACTCACGAGCTTCTCCCGTAGGAGTTCAACAAAATCAATATCAGCGGTGGTCATCGCCACAGCTGCAGACCATTCTGTTCGTCACTCGACAGCCCCGCGGCTTCAAGTCCACCAGACGCCGAACGCCATGCCGTCATAAAGCTCGGTTGGTCGCGCACAGAAACGATGGGGTTATAACGACACGCTTCGGGAGTTCGCCCGTCATGGCGTGTGACAACACGGCCGTGCCGTACCTGAACGCCGTGGCAGCGGTCCTGCTGTCACACGACTCCCCAGTCACGCCCTAGCCCGCATGCGCGTCCGGTAATAGCAGTTTGATTTGCTTAGCTTAGCCTGATCTGATCTGATTTAGCGTGACCTGATCTGTCCTGAATTTACCTGATCTGACCTGGATTCTGATCTGTACTGAATTCACTTGATCTGAACTGGATTGACGTAGTGTAATCTGACCTGACCTGACCCAGCCCGACCTGAATGACCCCATATGGCATGAACAGACCTGATCTGTCCAGATCTGACCTGATCTGTCCGCTTTGATAGGCCTCGGAGGACGTCATAACTTGGCCCATGACTTCAGACCATGTCGTGCCCAGAAAGTGCACCGCTTAGTCCTTTTACACTCGGCTCAGACGCACTGGGCTGTACTGCTACCCTGGCTACGCTGAACTTATCCGTAACACATCACGGCGATAAGACGTCATCGATGCTGCTGTCGTAACGCAGCCGTGTCGTACCGTACCGTGTCGTAGCGGCATCCCGTCGTACCTCAACGGCATCCTTTTGTGCCCCAATCCCGGCCGGTTCAAGGGACGCCAAACCGGTGCCCCAACTCCGAACGGTTCAAGGGACGCCAAACCGGTGCCCCAACTCCGAACGGTTCAAGAAACACCAAACCAGTGCCCCAAGCCCGGCCGGTTCAAGGCACGCCAAACCGGTGCCCCAACCCCGGCCGGTTCAAGGGACGCCAAACCGGTGCCCCAACCCCGGCCGGTTCAAGGGACGCCAAACCGGCGCCCCAACTCCGAAAGGTTCAAGGGACGCCAAACCGGTGCCCCAACTCCGAACGGTTCAAGAAACACCAAACCAGTGCCCCAAGCCCGGCCGGTTCAAGGCACGCCAAACCGGTGCCCCAACCCCGGCCGGTTCAAGGCACGCCAAACCGGTGCCCCAACCCCGGCCAGTTCAAGGTACGCCAAACCGGTGCCCCAAGCCCGGCCGGTTCAAGGCACGCTAAACCGCAGTCGGCGACGGAAAGGCCGAAGCAACGGATCACTAACGTTTATGGGCATTGCCGGTGCCAGTTCACGGGTTTGTGGATCCACACCGATTTGGTGATGAGGAACGCCTTCCGGCCCGTGTTCGACCTGGGGAACTGATGGCCTGCCGTTATAATTTCTGAGGCGACGGGGGAGGGGGAGCAGATTCCGGTGGTGTTTGTCAATGCGCTTCATGGATTGCGCTGCGGTTCCACCCCAGCCGCGTCATTTGTCTGAGAACAAAGGCTTTCGGCACGGTTTGAGTTATTGGATTGCCGCAGGGGAGTCGTGGGTTGCGGAAAGAGCGCTTGCTCAAAATTCTGAGGTCGTAGGTTCAAAGCCTGGTGCTTGATATTTTTACGGTCTTCCCCGCTGCAATCGGTGCAAGATATCGCGTTGCCTGTGGCCACAGCAACTAGGTGGGTCGTTCAGTCAAATATCAGCCGGGCAAATAGTCACGACATTCACTCAAAATTTGCGCTTTTCAGTTCACTCATTTTCATTAGTGGTTTGCATTCATATTTGCACAGAAGTTTTCACTCACTGCATGCTGAGTGACCATGGTCACAGCAAACATGACGCCAGCGTGACAAAAAAGCTCAAAGGATCGGCTGAAGTATTCCAGCTGTCTAAAATCTGCGCTTTGGACACGTGATTGTTTTTTCCAGAGGGGTGCTAGCTGTGAAACATAATGACCCAAAATAAAAGAGAACTAAAAGTAGCCCATACTGAACACGCTTTTCTGCGTTATGTTCCCTTCCAATGGTGAAAGCGGTTGAGACCTATTAAAGCCCATCCACAGTCGCTCTCCGTAACAGAAAACAACAGCCCACCCGCATTTCAGCTGCCTAAAGCCTCGAACCCTGCGCCGATGTGGTAAGCGCAGCTACCACATCTGCGCACCATGACTTATGTCACCCTCTCCGTCGCGCTTCGCACTTGGCACAAAATACAACTGTCGAGTCATGCATACCTTACGTCCGTGAGCACGATTTCCAGAAATAAGGACTGCCAATTGGCTCTCAACCAATGGCTGCAAGGTACGATGGCGTAATCAAACAGTGACGTATTAAGGAGCATATTTTTTAAACAGAGAACACATGTGGTCTAGAGCAGTGCTATCCACTTAAAAGTACACCAATGGTTATTAGTGAGTTTATTTCGCTACATTTGATGCTTGCTTCAACATCAGTTACCCCTCTAGCGTCTTCCTGTACCCGGAATGCCGCTATAGTATTCTGTGGCACCTGTAACGCCGTTGTTCTAACAACTGCAGCGCTGCTGTAGTCCAGTTTCTGTCTGTCGATGTGGTAAGCGCAGCTACCACAACTGCGCACCATGACTCATGTCATCCCCTCCTTCGCGGTTCACACTTGGCACACGCCGCTTTGTTGCGCTCTGTTTTGTGCACCGCGCTATGGCACAAGTGGGCGCAATGTTCCGCCATGCTGACAGATGTCTTTTTGCAGTGCTTAATGATGGAACATGTTTCGCCACAATGCCGGAGCACGCGGGCTGTGTTGACAACTGGGCGAACACGAACAAACGATTTCAAGAGCACCGGCGGTGGCAAGAAAGCGTTTCAGGCCGCTGAGAGAGCCGCGTTGCGTGCATGGCGGAAACCTCGGCGGTTTTCAGAATGGTTTCCGGGCTTTCAGGCGGTTCGACACCAGAACCATTGTTGAGTGCCACTGTTGTTCGACGGTCTCAGACTTGACAAGGTCCTTGGGAGCTTTGCATTGCAGACATCGGTGCCAAGGTGACTGTCCAATGCCAGTTTAAAAGCATACTCCACAAGTTTATGTGCCCATTGTCCATAAGGCCGTGGACATTGGGTTCTGTTTACACCAGTTTTACGAATAGAAACATGTCGGTGGAACTTTCGCAGCAAGCCGAAGTACAAACAACGTATGTAGGACTATGGAAGCAAGGCAGGACAAACTAGCAAACGATCCACAGAAGTAAACTGAGAAGAGCGCGAGTAATGACAATCATTCTGTGTGATATAACTTTTTGGTGTTAATGCAAAAAAGGAAAATCCGGTTCAGAACTGACTCCGAAGAAAGCTGGTTTTCGTCTTATTCTATTGTGAGCGCCTGACATGGAACTTTGGAAAATGGAACTTCTGACAGCGTGGTTTAAGTCCACCAGACGGGGTTGAAAGTGAGCCATTGCCACATGTGACAAACTGGAGATAAATTTCGAAATACTTATCATTAGTTCAGAATAAGACGGTAGAAATAGCCTCTTCCTCGAAAAAAGGAGAATGGAGATATAGATGCGCTGATATCATTACTACTGTCTTATCTAGGTCAATAATGTTCCTCGCACATGCACTTAACTCACGTAACTAGTTCGGAATTATTGTCACCAGTTTATCACCTTCAATATTCCAAAAGGTACTGGTGAAACGACGTCAAGGTGCATGACAGTAATAGCTACTACATAACCAATGGTTGTTCTGTGACGTCGTTTAACCAGTTCCCCCTGACATATTGAAGGTCAATAACTCAGCGCCAAAACTCTGAGCTCAGAATGCCGAGAAACGAAGGATTGAAGGTTTGTTTCTTATCTTTCTTAAATCTTCTTCGTATGGTATCGATTATCAAACCCGTGGCACACAAAATTGCTGTTATCCACGCAGGAACGACACGTAATGATAGCGATCAGAAATTACATCAAAATGCTAGACGCAACTAACTCTATGTGGTTCAAGCTACCTGATCCCTTTTCTTCCAAGAGGGAAATCTTACATTAAGGACCCATGCGCAGGATAATGAGGGAGCACCCACGGACGGAACGCTGCGTGGGGCACCCCACGGCTGAAGTTAGGCTAACAAACGACAGACAGAAACTGGACTACATCAGCGTTACAGGTGTTACAACAATGACGTTACAGGCGCTACGGGCCATACTATAACGGGGTCCCGGTTACAGAAAGAAGTAGGATAAATGATGCTGAAGCAAGCAACATATATGATGACATAAGCTCACTTATGACTTTTGTTATACTTTTAAGTGGATAACACAGCTCTAGACCACACAACTTTTCCGTTTAATAGACGTGCTCCTTAATACATCATTGCTTGATTACGCCATCATACACTGCAAACATTGATTGAGAGCCATTCAACGGTCGTTATATCTGGAAATCGTGCCCACGAACGTAAGGTAAGAATGACTCGACGATTGTATTTTGCTTGACCTTAATGTCCGCATGCCTTATGGAATGACAGGATTTGAACGATGTTATGATGGCGTCATGAATGCCTGGGTGACCTTGAAATAGTCTCCCGAAATAGTCTGCACATCATCGGAGGCGCGTAACTCAGAAACTAGAAGGGTTTAGGTCTGACGAAGTGCAGGGCTGTGAGCTGCACTGATTGATCTTCAAGATGGCTATTTTAGTTCAAACCCCATACAAATGTGGAATTAAGAACAAACAACACAAACAAAATTCCCTTTAAAAAAACACTCTTGTGCTGTGGACACTAGAAACACCGGAGTGCACACTGAATTCAAAACCATAGAACGTTCGGGATGTCCATATGCCGTCAGTGCTAGCCCCTTCATTAGGTCCACACAAACTCATAAGGGTATAAAGCAAGAAAGCTGCAATGAGCCAGAGTGGCCTCTCTAGGTAGCAGTTACTTCTTTCTTACTCAAAAGACACCGGGGAAACGCGCACCTTCCCCGCGATTTTACGCGTTTTACGCGTTTTGCGTTTCGCACAGGCATGCACTAAGCGTGTAAAATAAAAAACCGAGGCGCACGTAAACATAAAAAAGGTTGAAAACATGCGTTGTTATACGTTACATGTGAAATTTAAGGCACCTGAAGTTTTTAGCCAAACGTTCATAATTTTTCCCCCGACCAGCGGAAATTCTCCATACTCCAATAAATTCATACCGCCTGCAAGCAGTGTATTTATGCTCCATACTATATGTGAAGTATATTCACTGAAGTGCCAAGACCGTTTCCGGGCGCGAGCAACCGTAGAGGTAAGGGGCCATTGTAAGCTCAAGTACTTTCCAAAAGTCTACACATGGGGTGGTGAGAATAGTGATGAAGGGGTTTCTAGGCATACGTTGCGTTGTTTTCCTCAGTTGCGATTTAAAACAGTTCGATTCCCTCGCCTCCGGTCCACCCGTAACAAGAGCACCAGGGCAACGTTTAATGAAATGCATGTCAATGAATGCAGTGCAATGTTGCAGGGCTGTATGGTAGCTTACCACTTGTCTGGCCCTGCCGGACGCCAGTCCTGCCGTTCCTGCAGGCATTCTGCAGCTGCTGCAACCTTGCAACTTGCAACTCTGAAAAATCCCGCGCCGAACTCCCGCTTGTCAAAACCTTACAGCTGGCTCGCAATCTGCCCGAAGTATCTCCTGCGCGGAGGAGCCCCAGACCTCGACTGCACGTGCCCTGCTCCCATTTCCGCCGAGAGCTCATGCTTCCACGCGTGACGCGGCTACTCGGCCCTTCTTCCCCGCGCTATGCGCCCGCAGTGTACATTCTGAGACGGCGCTGAGACAGGATACGCGGGAAAGAAGGGCACCAGGAAACCGGCCGATCGCGAACGGCACAGCGCGCCCCTCCCCCAAGACGGCCGGAGGGATGGAGCGGTGTAATTATCGGAACTTACAGGGCGTGGTGCCGGTGAACCCACAGGCTGTCAGTTGTTTGCATGGTCTTGTGTTCCGGGGCAGGGGGGAGGGGAGGGAAGGGTACAGGTGCACCACGAGTGGATAATGGAAGAAACGTTTTATTTACATGAGGAGTAAAAGACAGGTGCTGAATCGTGTGACCCGGGGTCAAATGATGCAGAAGACGACCGTATGCATCCCTTTCAATTTAACGACATTAAACACTGCTAACACTTCAAGTAGGGACGTACCACGGATCATAAGATGAGGAAGAAATCGATTTGGGAAAGCAATACTTTTCGTGTAACGGCAAAGTGACGAACGTTGTGGACTTGACCACGGGTAAAGATTTGTATTCTTTTGTGAGGGCCCTTGCCCCCCTAGTGTTAAATTGGGCCCCCGATGTTGGCTTGGCCCCCAATGTTTTAGGGTGGAATACTACAAAACTTGGGTAAAAGATGATCATAACACAACTATCGTGTTTGATCTTTCTGTGTAGTGGCATCCCGTACCACTTATCACAAAAAGTCATGGCTGCTCTCACCCCAAGATACAAATCGCAACAGCTGAGAGGATAAACGATGCAATAAACTTCTCATACTTGCCGCCATAAAACACACAATGGTTTGCGAGGTTAAAGTGAATAGCTCTGGAATATAGGGATAACGTAAATCCTTCATGGCTAATCCCGTCCCCGTCCCCCACAACCAAAATGCATGCCGCCACCCATAGCCGACAAAGAAGAGCGCCATCAGCGCCCTACGGCGGCGTCTAAAGAACCGCCTTCACGTGCCGATCAGAAGAGACGCTTGCGTCTAGTGCCTGCTCCCTGGATCGAACCCTGCATGACTTCCACACTGCTTAAGTTTAAGACTTATAAATTA
>NW_023596805.1:25772775-25788086 GCF_011947565.3 Pollicipes pollicipes | reverse complement strand
TCTCTCTCTCTTCTCTCTGCATCTCTTCTCTCTCTCTTCTCTCTCTCTCTCTCTCTCTCTCTTCTCTCTCTCTCTCTTCTCTTCTCTCTCTCTCTCTCTCTCTTCTCTCTCTCTCTCTCTCTCTCTCTCTCTCTCTCTCTCTCTCTCTTCTCTCTCTCTCTCTCTCTCTCTCTCTCTCTCTCTCTCTCTCTCTCTCTCTTCTCTCTCTCTCTCTCTCTCTCTCTCTCTCTCTCTCTCTCCATGTGAATTCTTCACTCCCACCTGATATTGTTTGTCACATGCATGCTCGGTATTTTCATTTCACGGATCTTCCGACTGTGCCATCGAAGTCCCAGCTAACTTGAAGCCAGGAAGCATAAACGAGGCTCCGCAGAGCCTGGAGTCCTAAGGCTAATCCTGCCCTGCCTATTCAAATCACACAAGTCAAATCAAACATAGCGATATTTTTTTACATGTGTGAATTATCATTATGTTTGTATCACAAAACCCACAAAACCAGCATCCAAAACTGGACCTCTGTGACTCACCTGCCCTTGTCTCCGAGCTAGATCTGACAATAAAAGGAAATTGTGATGGAGTATTTGTTTTTTCAATAGCAAATGTGATCGGTTGAAATCTATCTGGCGGAACAGCGAATCGTCAGCTGGCTCATGCCACGCCGAGTGTACGCGCATGCACACAGCACGCTATGGATGCCCAGTCATGATGTAAGGTTGATCTGGATGGTCCAAAAATATAACCGAAACATTTTACCTACATCTACAGCGAACAAAAGTGTCTGATATGCTGCACACGTATCGCGTACCACTCGGCTTAATCCTGGATGTCTCGCGTATGTATGGACTGACTTCCAGGTCGAGAGTCCTGGCCGACCGTGTTCATTAATCTTGGTTTGCTTACAAAATACACCACACAAAATGCAGCAGTACAGCTGTGCGCCATGTGTAGAGCTTTCATGCATGCCGAAAGTTTTTCTCGCCCCCTTTCCACGTAAAGCTTTGTAGATAATTTTACTCCATGCCATTTTTACGAAGATAGTTGACTATGAAATTGCATCACTCCACGCATGCAACAAGCTTCAAAGAATGGCTTCTAGATTGGGAAAAAGCACACGCTACAGATTGAACACCAATTTTTTTTTCAATTTCAAGGCTTTATAAGCTTGTCAGAAATTGTGAAAGGAAACGTCCTAGTGCTTGTATTAATTCATCTACCTTTGCTTTTCTTGGCCTCATACATAGGTGGTACAAATGCGCCCTATCTTCCTTTTGTTTGAACTTTAAAGATACTATCTATGAACTTAAATATGATCAAATTGTTCTTAAAACCTAAACGATGGGAAACTGTAATATGCCTAAAATATATAATCGATTAACTCCCAACCCGCCCAAACGAGTTTGATAAGCACCCACGTGTGACCAATTCAAAGTAAATGAAGGAGAAAATTTGAAACAAAGAGAGTACTTTTGTAAAATTAGGGCGTTTCAAAACCTATGTTGTGCAGCTTTTGGTTCATCACATGGCCCGACAATGAGCATTCAAAGCCATTCCAATTTCGACACCTCATGGGGTCAAATCATCATTGTGTACATAGCTTGGGGACAGAAATGGCGCCGCTAATCCCGCAAAAAGTGTTTATATCGCTTTGTTCGAGGCCCTGTACAGCCTCAGGTGAAAGACATGGATCGTAGTGTGCCTATTATGGTTATTGTACATAATCCTGCATACCATGGCGAATGTTTAAAAACGATTTGGTGGGTTCGGTAGTTTGGAACCAAAATTATGCCCTTCAAAACTGTTTACTAATATGCAACGTATTCAGTTATTCTTACATAGCATCCATGTCTTGTAGGCTGGTTGGTACGATAAGTGATCATTATATCTTTGCGGGTCGATTAGGTGACCACATTTATTATGCCAAAGATGCTGAACTTTCCATTCCTGTCGGGGCGGGGGGGGGGGGGGGGTGAGAAAACAGTCTGAAAGACACATGCCCTTAACACGCGCTCGGGTGGGGGTCGAATTGACCCCCGGTATGGTTTCCGGAATGATTTCCGAACGGCCTGGTGTAGCCACGCCAAATTTTGCATCGCTATAGACAATTGAATGGCGGATCGTCTGAGATAAACTTTTTAGATGTATCTTGTAAGGTCGCTGACCTATGACAGGTCAAAATCAGATGATGGTTTCAGCGAAGGCAATTTCGAGGGAATCGTTTAATCTGGTCCAACAACGGAGCGTTAGACGAAGCCAAACATCTCTGAGATACTTTCGTCGGCAACACAACAGTTGAATGGGCAAATTGCATTGACCTAAGGTCAGCTATAAAGGCCAGACCAAGATCAAAACTAACCTGTTTTATTGCTCTAGGGTAGCTTCTGGTGCTCATTTCGAATTTATTGATGACAGGAACCGCATCATACACCTTCCATAGACTTCTTAAAGGTCAGAATAGGTCACTGACGTAGGATAAACCAGGTTAAGCATTTTGTTTTTAGGTACATACTACCTAGCGTTGGCCTTGTCGCTTATCCAATTGCAAAACTCAAAATGGTCTTGAATGCTTTTGGTCACCATGACCTGAAAAAAGTTAAACGAGGTCACTGACCTTAGATGAGCTTGCAACGTTTTACTTAGAACAGTTGTCTAAGTTACAGGGGCTCTTTGGAGACCAACATGGAATTTGACCTTGTTGGACCTTATTTGACCCTAAGGTCATAACCTAGGAACCTCAAACTTTGACCTAAGTGAATTTACGTACAGGTTGACGCACCCTTTGACTTTGGTGTCTCTAGCCCTCTTAGTTCCTGAGATTTCAGTGGGAGTCAAATTGACCCCCACCCGAGCGAAGGGTATCTAACCGACCACCGGGGCGCGTGTTAAAAGACAGCAACGTTTTCTCGCTTTGTTGCACCTTATTGCTAACCTTGCCTCCCTCCAGAGCGTAATGCACAACCACATCAGATCTTTTTTTGTCATCAATCGTACCAATTTTGTTGATAGTAACGCACATTTCGATGTTCCACAATTTCAAACTCCGTTGTGTATAGATTTCACCTATAACGCACTGACTCGTAAACACCATCATTTGCAAAGATCATCCACCTTGCCATTAAAATGCAGATATGTGCATTTTTGACCGATCATAGTTGTCTTAGGGGACCATAACCCCGATGCCCCTCCTAGACCTGCCAGTGTCGATGGTCCCGTTGCTGCGGTGAGCGGTTGATCACGGCGGTCGGTCGGTCGCCAGCTAAAACGACTGAGAAGGACTGAGAGAACACTGAGAGGACTGAGAGAACAGTGAGAGGACTGAAAGGAAACTGAGAGGACTGAAAGGACTGAGAGGACTGAAAGGACTGAGAGGACACTGAGAAGACTGAGAGGACACTAAGACGACCGATAGTGCAGTGAAAGGACTGAGAAGGCACTGGGAGGACTGAGAGAACAGTGAGAGGACTTAGAGGACAGTACCTGCCGCAGCGCGACGCTGCGGCGTGTGCAGTGGCGTGGCGTAGGTCAGTTGGCGCGTAGTTATGTCCACGTTGGGAGTGAGAGGGAGAGCGGGAGACTGTGTTTGCCAGATGGAGTGGAGTGCATAGCAGAAGATTGAGCGTGAGGAAGCAGACAATTCCATTCGTATTTATCCAAGCCATCATTCGACGCATACACTGGCGCATAACATGGTTGATGAACATAGTTGATGGGATTCGGGATGATTTTTGTCTTCAAGATCCCCGTGGAAATGAAGCGCAAAGCATAATATCCAAAAACTAATGCTACAAAGTTTCCAGTGTATTAAACACTTGTATGAAATAATGTTTTTCCAATGTATCATTGGTCAGTGTAATGACCTAACCACATTGCAAATCGAACACATGTTTGGCATGTTTATGATATTAATTTCACGTCAAATGGGTTCTATGAAACTTCCTGTTGGTCTTTTTGCGGGCAAATCTGTCTCTACTCTATTCAATTCTTATCTACGCTACGCACCAGTTGCAAATAAGTCCGTCCGTCAACTGATAGGTACGCACCGCACATTTCTGAACTAAGCCGATGTTCTGCCGTCAAAGAATGAGTCCGCTAACACGCCTTCCAAATATACGTTCTTGTACAGCACAACGCGATGGTGTGATCCGGGCTTTACAATCTCCTGGCTTTGACATCTCTTTCACTCTTTTCGAACTGATTCCATCGGGTCTCAATAGCATTGGGAGACGATGATTGCTTTGTATTTCTTTCACGCCTTCTCAATTTTAGAATGTGGTAGTGTTATCTGGTTGAGAGTTGGCCAGTTGCCACACAATGCAGGTCAATCGTGTGGGCGCAAATCTCTCGTTTTTCTCCCTATTCATTCCGATTCTGGTCATTTTTTTTGTCACCCACAACTTTCCTTGCACGACATTTAAGCCTTGCATTAAGCAGCACCTGGGGTAATGCAAGGTTCCAGTATACCTAACCTGCATGAAAATAACGTGTATCTTATTTGCAGCAGAGCAACAGCATTCAGGCGCTACATAGCCTTCCCATGTCCTAAGAAAGGCGTAAGTACGTAGGTGAGCCAAAGCAGCAAGAAGAGCACCAAGAATGCTGAAAGGATTTTAGCCTGAAAGCATTTCTTGATGGCAGACATTCGCCTGCTGGGCTGATACATTATCAAGCTGATAGTTATTAGCGTACTAGCCTGGTGCTAAAGCGGTTGATAGTTGTAAATGGAGCAGTTTCTGTTCGCAGCGGGATTAGGAAGTGGTTTGCCGACATTCGCCTGGGGTTGTGCTGGTATCTTACACCATGCGACTATCAGCTAAGGGAGGATTCCGAGGTGAGTCTGCAACCCGGGCTATCCCACCGCTGCCACCAGTATTCACCAGTTCAGATAGTGATGCAGCAATTTTGGGGGTATGCCTCAGGGGGAATGCAGACATACATTGCTGTCGTGCAGAAACCATGTGTTTGGGCATCGTTTAGATGTGTGCTAGAAGTAAATCCCGACTAATGAGCGTGTAGAGAGTCACTGTTCGCAGCAAACAGCGACCGTACTGCCCGGATTCGCGGGATGATCTACTCTCTGTCATAGCTAAAGGGAGTGCGCCACCTTGTATGGGGTTTTGAACTGAAATACCATCTTGAAGACCATTCCATGTAGGTCACAGCCCTGCCCTTCTCAAGACTCAAATTCCTCTAGTTTCTGAGCTACACGCCCGCGAAAATATGCACACTATTTTGTGCGAACTATTTCAAGGTCACCCAGGCATTCATGCCACCATAATAACGTCATTAAAAT
Source organism: Pollicipes pollicipes (assembly GCF_011947565.3). NCBI lineage: Eukaryota > Metazoa > Arthropoda > Thecostraca > Pollicipedomorpha > Pollicipedidae > Pollicipes > Pollicipes pollicipes. The sequence continues at coordinate 25,782,799 of NW_023596805.1, read as the reverse complement.
ACTGTCATTCCATTGTGCACACGTGATCGAGGCCAGTAGAAACGTAATTGTCGAGTCGTTTATATCTGGCGTTCGTGAGTAAGAGTTCCAGATATAAGGACCGTCAATTGGCTCTCAACCAACGCTGTGCGAGGTACGATAGCGCAATGAAACAATAGCGTATTGGGGAGCATATTTACTAAATAGAGAAATTGTGTTGTCTAGGGCAGTTTTTTGCGCTTGAAAATACACCAACAGTTATAAGTGAGCCTATTCAATGATATCTGATGCTTGCTCCAATGCCGTCAAATGTGGAACATTCTCTGCAAGGGAAGTTGAACAAAAGCACGCTTCTCATTTCTTAGACTTTCTGTTATCTTGGATCTTTGCATTACGCCAAAAGTTTTACAATGCGAACTCTGATGTTGTGGATATTCACGCAGAAAGTTATATTAGCGGTATGGTTTTCTCAACGTTTTAAGAGCAAGCGCTATGCAGGTGTCTGTCATCTATGTTTGTGTTTGTCTTTATTTTTCATCTCACGAGGCGGATTTAAGTGAGTATTGTATACCTACGACAGTGTGCACTACGAGATCTTGGAGGAAATGAAAGGGTAGCTTCATTTGCTAAGCGACAATGCCATCCTTCTTTTCGTAAGCAATGTAACGCACATCGACGCGCCCTTTTATTAAGCACCAGCGACTGCAGAGGTCATGTGAGCGTTCAGGGGTCATAGTGCAGCCGGGGTTCAAGCCCAGGCCCCCACCCGGAATCCGAGGGTGCTAACCACTCGGCTATCACGCCCTTATCATTACGCCTAATGCATAGAAATGCTTTAGTGTCATACAATGAAGATGCTTCACAATGGCCATCATATAGTTTTCGCCAAACCTAACAGTTTGTGGACCTTTTCATCCGTTTCGACAGAATACTTTTTCAAAATCATTAAAGGTTTTATTTGTCAATTAGGCCAAGATTGACAGTTATTTGTATTTACATCATTTGCTTCATATTTTCTATTTGTTAAGGAAATCAGTGCTGTCCCCTATTAATTTGCTATCCACTGTTATGCCTGCCTTTCCTTGGTTGTCATGTCACAAGTTACCATTGGAATAGTTCTTGCAAAGCACCGCTTGATCGAAAACATGTCTGGGTATGTTTACATACACCGCGCATCTGCATTACTGTGCGCTAGCCCGGAAGACACATTCTGTGACGTTGGATAAACGCTATGATAACAGACGTATGATATGATAACAGGCTCATTACTTCTCATGCAGATTGAATCGAAATCTAATGCGTTGAAGCCAGACCGCACTCTTTCCACTTTCAAAAGGTATTGGTTTGTTTTCACTGCGACGAAGGGTCCTAGCGGTCCGAGCCTGGCTTCGACCCCGTCATGCAGCCTTTTTCGGCATGAACCGATTTTATTTTCTCCATGTTAAGCACACCGAAAAGGCTTATATTCTTTTTCCATTGCAATGCTACCACGCGTGATTGAGCAACTAGCGCGTAAATGCTTACAACTTACACAACACACCTTTTAGATGATCGCGTATCTTGTTACTGAAATCTGCATGAAGAGCTCTTCACTGTAATCATAGATCAATGGTAGCAAGCATGTCCACAAAACGCACTGTAGCCTATGAGTTCAGATTTCTTCCACGAAACGCAACCGTGGGGCCGGACCGCAGTGGTCAACTTTGGTATTTGTTCACTACTCAAGTTGGACCCGCCCAATCTGCGCCCTCAACCTTAATTAATTATGGATCGCAGGTTGCAGGTGAACTAAAACTCGCGCCGGATAGGACAAAGAACGCATGCGCTGTTATCCGGACTTAAAGTCGCCGGAAAACACATCGAAGGACGAATATAAGTACGCTGGAAGAAGTCATCCAAGGGCACACGATCCGTTAGTCTTGAGCATTCACTGGAGCTCAGCTGTTATTTAGAGACAAAATAGCCGTGGCAGTTCGGTGCCAAGAGTCCGCCACTGGTTTTATTTTGCATGCAATAACGTAGAACGTGCCAAGACTGGCTGTCGTCGCTGGTTAGAAGTAAACTGGTCGCTGACTTATCGACGACTCCGAGGTAATCAGCCGAATTTACTCGAATGGTACCATCGTGTGCCAGTACAAAGTCCGATTCGATGTCATCAGGCCGTAGCGCTAACGTGTAGTTAGGCCACCCAAGCGACCGCTGAGTACTCTCAGAGACTATGCGGAACAACGAGCCGTCCTGAAAAAGGAGCTGAAGAAGCTGCACTGAAAAAGGAGCTGAAGAAGATGTGAAGAACCTTAGAAGAAGCTGCGTCCCAGTTCGGTCAGGCTTACAAGTCTAAGTATAAAATAACCCCGCAAAAATCCCAAATACACACATGACCTACGTACTCAAGTTGCAAAAGGATTGCATCAAAGGACTTTTGGCGAACAGCTTATTGGACCAGCTGCATCCTGGTGTTTTTCCCTAGTTTGGGAAGTGTGTAGAGGTATACCATTGCGTTATTTCTTACCCACTTTCCACTAACATTAGTACGGATTTATAAGAGAAATATTCTTGATCCTAACATAAAAGCAATCAAACTGGTGAGCCAAACCTTAATCTTTCTTAAGGACCACCTATCAGACCTGGTGAGATTATCTTGGCAACGCTCGATTCTGCATCACTACTTCATGACGCCAATAGATTATATAGGACCGCCCAATCCCACCTGCTGACACCATGCTGGCGATCTGTTGATTGATCTCCTTTGATCTGCGCGTCTGCATCCGACATGGCCCCAGCTCACTAAACTGTCAACCACTGATCTCGTCCGCGTCGGCCAGTCCGTCAGAGGCGCCATCACTTTCACATTGGTGGTACCCGACGGCGGGGCGCGAGGTTTAGACCCACATGCCAAGCGCTTGGCGGAAACTATTCTTTAAAGATATATAAATGGGCCGTTGTTATACATATAGAAGGATCGTTTTGCTTATATCATCCATAGTCTATGCTACGGCTTTGCAAGGCATTACTGAGTTTCGCAGCCTTGTTCAAAAGCATCACCCATTGTTAACAGAGAACAAAATGAGCCGGTCTCTTGTTCTCATTTTCCTTCGTCAATACTGGCCGTGGCCGGCGACTGCCAATTCACCTTTGTCGCCGACAATTCACCTTTATTCTTGGCGACTCGACCCGACCTTTCGCCGGTCTTTCCTGCAGCAGACAACTCGAGGCCCAGCCAAAAGACCACGTCCGCATTTGTCCCCTCGCACCATCAATGACCCTTGACAGAAAGCTGAAGATCAGTGCGATGCCTTCTCCCTGAGTTCCACGCCACCCCTTACGAAAATCCTGGCTCCGCCCCTGTCCATTTCTAGGAAACACTGAGGCGCGTCCAGCGACCGACGGTGCAGGGATGCATTAACCATGGCGCTCGCGGGACGAACAGGCCTCTCCAAGCAAACAAACTTCTGAAAACGCGGTACTGATGAGTGTCGGCGAGGCATCACGCTGCCAGGCCGTCCTTCAAGTGGCACTTCGACACTTCAACCTCAGCTTCAGCAAGTTTGACTTCAACTCTTGAAAGAAAGCGACCACTTGGCGTCAAGCATGATGCAATAATGGTGACGTGGAGCCGCTGAGGCCAGCAGCATGTCAGCGCTAGCAACATGCGCTAGCGCTGGGCTCCAAGCTCCAACACGCGCTAGCTCTGGGCTCCAAGATCCAGCATGCACTAGCACTGGGCTCCAAGATCCAACAAGCGCTAGCTCTCGGCTCCAAGATTCAGCATGTGCTAGCTCTGGGCTCCAAGATCCAGCATGTGCTAGCGCTGGGCTCCAAGTAACGCCAGGATCCTAATTACGATGCAGAATGAACAGATAAGTATATATGCCACTGTTTTTTGCATCGTTTTCGAGTTTCCCACCAGCGTATGACACGGGGCAGCTGGTTCTGATGCTCCAGTCTGCCATTCAGCTTCGTGTAATAACGTTCTGACGCGTTAGTATTTATCCCACAGCGCCCGAACGCTGATGTTCAACCACTCATCAGCCCCCCCCCTTCCCCCCCCTAACAGACGCCCAATCATTTACGCGTGCTGTTCACTTTCAACCTTGATTGGGGGTAGGACATTGCCGCAAGGTCTGATCGCGAACAGAATAAAATTGAAGCAGACGGTGAGGAACGTTTCGGAGGAGGTTTCCAGGCATGCTGTTTTTACGAAGTGCTGGAGCCATGCTGTTGACCTAAGCCAGGCAGACAAACGGACCAACACATACACGGGCAACACAGTAGGCTTTCTTCTATGCAGCGTGCCAGTCTATCTCGGTCTTCTGCTTGTCTTTTACAAGTCTTTGTTCTGGGGCCTGACACGGACCTCTAGTCAGTGCTAGTTGCTTTGGTTAAAATTCTGTGTGAGGCCTTATGCTTTTGAGCATTTTCTTGACATATCTGAATTGTTGCTCGACGTCTTTTTTATTCATCACCTACTAGTTTATTTGGGGTTGATTATTTTCGGCCTAAAACTCAGCCAACGGAAACAGTGAGGAAAAAGACTTCTTTTTTCGTTCACGTGGCGAACGCTTACAATAACCCCAGGACAAATAAATGACTAGCAGATAAGCCTCCACAAAAAGAAAATGACTCATCAACATAACTCCCCAATAAATCAATGACTGGCCAGCACGACTCCATAGCGGATCTGCAACTCACCGGCATTGCTACGTCGAGGGAGGCGCGGTGCCGCTGCCGAAGACGATGCGGACGCTGCTGCTACCAAGCGAGACGTCCCCTCGCAGCGCTCGACGTCAGAGACGCGGTCTCCGTACCCGCGGGCCCGACGCGTCACGGGGAGCTCTGCCGACGCGCCGACGGCCGGCCAGGCGCGCCGCCAGGCAGGGGGCGAGGGGGGCTGCCTGCGGTCCGCCACACTTCGCCACGCGTTCGACCGAGTGATCAGAGGCGAGCTTGATGAACTTCTGTGCGGGCTCGGGCTCGGCCCCTGCTAGGCGTCCGTGCCGATGCCACGTGGCCTCCCTCGAGGCGGCGCCTGGCGTAGCCCCTGACGGCCACATCTGGCCACAGAGGTGTTCCGTTCGGCGGCGGACACCTGTGCGACTTTGAACCCGCTGCCGTGCGCGCCCAGGTGGCAGGGGCGGCGTCAGCGTACGTCGGGGAGGGGGAGGCATTTCGCACCGCAGACACGTCAAGTGATAGACACTGCACACGTGCTCGAGATGGCCTTAGAGCTAATGAGCACGACAACATTTTGTTCTAGGATTGAGCCGACGCTTTAGTTTCAAAACACAGGTCCTCCAGCCCAAGCAAATCCCGAAAACCCGAAACATAGTCACTCTTGTGCCCCGTCTCCGGTCGTACTCGTAACACAGTGAACTAAAATGCTGCCATAGTGATGGCATTAGGGCCGTCGACTTGCGCAAATGGTTGTGGTAGGGGAAGCTGAGATGAATGATTGTGGTAGAGGAACCACTTTATGTTAATTAACGACGACTTTTTATTCAGTTTTTGTGCGAAGTATCAAATAGCTCTTCGTTTAAGCTACATAGCGGTGATGTTCATCAAATGACCCAAATAATTGTCTCGGGCTCAATAAAAGTGGGCGTCGTGCGATATCGACCCTTCTTCGTCATTTTGGAATAATTTCCAGTAAAAAAAATTGAGTACCAGAGCCAACATTAGAAGAGTTCATATATACGCTTGGGAAATGTAGGGAAGGAAGGGGCAGAACCCCGCAAAAGAATGCAAAAAGAATATTACAATGCTATCACTAGCTGGCATTCGTGTGCTAACGATACATGTGCTTGGTTCCCTGTTTTGGTTACTGGTTGACACTGGTTCCTCCAATAAAACAAGACCTGGACCCTGACTCCCAGTACTTTTTTATCGTCGTAATAAACGCTGGACCCTGGTTACCACCGGTTCATATGACGCAGTTAAACTCTGGATCCTGTTTTCTTTGGTCCTTATGATAAGACAAAGCCCTGGATCCTGGTTATTACTGGTTCTTTCGGCAAGCAAAACCCTGCTTCCCCGTTCCTTCCGGCTATTGTGACAGAACAAAACAATGGATCTTGGTTCTCACCGGTTTTTTAGCAGACGTTCGCCTGGCTCCTGGTTCTCACTAGTTCCTTTGAGGGCATTGGATATTGAATAAAGGTTGTCACTGATCGGTGATAAGCACGAGACCCTGATTGATGATTTTCAACCACAAAGTCATGCAAGTCACACGTGATTAACGACAAATCTCTGCCTTCACCATTATCAAGCCACACACTTCAGACGAGTCAAAAAATTAACATCCCCTGATACCACCACTGCAAATGACAACGCTCAAAGGGAATGCTTCGTATTTGAAGGTATTGAAGAAAGCTTTAGATATGATGAATTTAGGTCACTTAAAACTAGTCGCAAGCCTTTAAGCGGAAAAGACTTCTCTGCACAAAACAATTTTTCTCTTAGTAAACACTCGCCTCAATAGAACGCTGTTTGATTGCGTCATCTTGCCATGCACAAAACTGATTGAGAGTCAATTGACGGCCGTTTTATTTGGAAATCGTGCTTACGGACACCAGATGTAAACGAATCAGCAATTATTTTTTCTTGACCTAGATCAACACACGGCCAGTGGAATGGCAGGATTTGATTGATGCTATTATGGCGCCATTGAAAAATGGGTAACCTTGAAATGGTCTGTCCGAAATAGCCTGCATGTCTTCGCGGGCTTGTAGCCCAGAAACTAGAGCGGATTAGGTCTTTGGGAAAGGCAATGCTGTGAGCTCCCATGAATGATCCTGAAGATGACTATTTTAGGTTAAAACCCCACGCAAATGTGGAAGGCCTCCTTGAAACGGGGTATCAACGCCTAATACGGCGCTGAAAGTGCTGGAGAGGAGGTTTTAACCCCCTCCAGCTTTGCAGAAAATGTAGGCCTATTGTGAGGAGAAACACACCAGCGAATTTTGAGGGTAGGTTTCATATTTTTTCGCGATTCAGGCCCCTCCCCCTCACCCAACTCACGTTGTGAACCTACGCCCTTGCTCACTTCCCCCCCCCCCCCGAAAAAGAGTGGACAGCGGGCAGATCTTATCTACTTCACGTAGTAAGCAGAGGGGTGAGAAGAAATGAATGGTGGCGGATCACAGTTGGGGGCTGAACAAGGCGCGGACGGAACGATGGCTTCATTCGATGGCTTGCGGACGGCAACAGCGCTGTATGCGTTCCACGCTTTATTTACATTCCCAAATCCGGAATCGGTGATCGCTGCCAAAGGAAATAGCCGATCTATTTACGTGATCTATACGATCGTGATCTACTTGTCTGATCTATTACGGTGATCTTGGCCACCCTCTCGCCAACGTTGGATTGTTACTGGGAACTGGCAGAGCAGCGTTCCAAACTGCGACTACCTGTATACTACTCAAACTGGAAACAGTTTATACTTCAGACAAACAACGGCCGCCAAGCCAAGTGGTGGTTTCAGATACTTGACGGTACGCAAACGCTGGGACACCACGATAGCGGGATGATGAGACGGGCGTGGGCTACTCATCGGAAGCCGAAGTGTTGAAGTCTAGCGTTTCTTTCGTGTCATGTTTTGGTAGCAAGCTTATGGAAAACAGTCCAACTGTCGTCCTGGACGGGAGGTTCATCTATTCACGATCATGCTATAAACGTAACAGCATTCGGAGACCTCATGCAACAGAAGACCACGCATATCCCTGTATATCTCCATGATTACATGACTGACGTGCATAGGGCCTGTTTCGACACATTGCCTTAGGAAACAGTATAGGCAGGTGTTGGATCACATATATGATGTTTGATCTTTGTGCGATATGCGTGATCCCATCACATCACACACAGGCGGATGTCTATAATTCCATTAGAACCCGATGCAAAATCCAAAATTTTTCCAGACAGCGTACCGAGCAAAGTGCACCTATCGTATTGTATCACTGCATGCGCACACATAAGCGTGGGTCAAGACATGTACTCATCCGCCTTGTGCTTTCAGTTTGCGCCCCCTCCCCCTCTCCCCCTTCCTCAGTGATAATGATCGGGCCATTTCATCAGCTCAGCGTGTCCTCTACGGGGCTCCCAAAATATCTCAAAATCCCACTCCCGACATGAAACGACGATTTTATTAACTATCTGCGCTGTGATCGTGATAATTACAGCGTAATTATTCCGACAGTCTTGTTGGAACCTAAACAGCGCTCTCCCTTTGATGCGAAGCCGTGAGTGACAGTAAGCGAAGATCGCTTTCATGCCTCGCGCCGTTACTCAAACGCAGCCGCCACGGGCAGCCATGTCGAAAGTTGTAGGTGGGGGACGGGCGGAGGGGGAAGGGGGGGGGGCAGTCAACGAGCAGCAGGTGGCTCCAGGCGCGCCGCGTCCTGGCCGGCCCTCGCTTCGCCCCATACGGACGCACCTGCTGGCTTTCGGCTACCGTGGGACGCTGGGTAAAGGCGGTCGATCCCGCGAGAGCTGCCGCTGCACCGAATACCCTCGTCGATCAACAGGTGAACGTGGCCTCCGCTGCGCTGAGTGCCGGCACACCCGCAGGCATCGCCGCGGGCTATCTGCCGTCGGCGGTCCGACGGTGAGGTCGCGCGGGGCGGTGCTCTGAAACTCGGCGGCGGTTCGGTTCAGAACTGGTGCTGCGCGAGGAGATACGCGCCGGACTAGGGAGGGGTGGTGGATAGGGGTGGGGACATCGAGGCGCGATCTGGGGAGGGAGGGGGCGGCCAGGTCGGTTTCGCCTCCGTACCAGTGGCCCCCCGCGGTTGAGACGGTGCTGCGGCGAGCACGGTGACCCGTGATCTGGTGTTGGTGACTCATCGCAGGCGTCCCCAGCCGCAGACAGCATGGCCGAACCCTCGGTAAGTGTGTGAACTGTTGACCTTACCTGTGACCCAGTGACCTGATCTGGGACACGATGACCTGACCTGTGACCTGCTAATATGACTTATGATCTGTTGACCTGAACTTTGATCTACTGACCTGACCTGTGACCTGCTGACCTGATCTGTGACCTGTTAACATAACTCATGACCTCTTGACCTGACCTGAGATCCGTTGACCTGACCTGTGACCTGCCAACCTGATCTGTGAATGCTGACCTGATATGTGATCTGCTGACGTGACATATGACCTGCTGACCTGACCTGTGACCTGCTGACCTGCACAACACCCGCACGGTGCCGTGTGGGTTTATGCACAACACACGGTCCACTCGCATGGGGATGGGAGAGCATAAACCACCCTCACGCACTTTTCGTGAGAGCTTGGCACTGTAGTCCTATGGTGAGCCATCGCGAAGAAGTTGAAAATGGGACTCACCAACTGTTCCGGCATTTCCACAGCCGTGCATCGGACAAACTAGTCTCATTCGGGCATAATCTGTTCTTTAATCTAGACTCGGAGTTCGGATGCTTTCCTGTCGAATTTTGGCTTTTCGGAAACGTCAGACTGGTTGTTATCTGATGTCGCTGATGGAGATCAGGATGGTTGCACCGAACGTACAACGCAGCGCTCATCACCAGATGAGCCGGTCTTCCGTGCGTCACATGCGCGGTCAAGAGCGTAACGACTGTGCTCGCGCTTTGGGCTCTTCAGGGCAAAAGCATGAAGCATGCTTTTCCAAAGCGAGAGATTGCTGCTGTCATTTTAGTGACAAGGTGAGCGTGAGCGTCTGATTCGTGCTTCAGACATGTAGGCAAACCCCGTGTTCAACACTGATGTGAGGAATTTTGATTTTGCTCTTAACGTATTGTTGTTTCTAAAGATCGCTTTCGTATTCAGCGTCGAAAAACTTTGCGGACTGAATTTCGCTGGGAGATAGATACGTAGAGCCGCAGTACACGAATATAATTTACGTTTTTCATAATTCGGAGTCGCTTGACCAGATAATGCTAAATTGATTGTCGTTGTGAAAGCATCTGTAGGTTTCATACTTAACCAATTCGGTCAGCGCACGCATTCTTGATTCACGGAGTGAATTAATGTATGCTATTACATATTTGTCGGACATACTATCCAAGCT
>NW_023596805.1:25756515-25772147 GCF_011947565.3 Pollicipes pollicipes | reverse complement strand
GGTGAGATAACATCCCTGGTGCTGGCAGCATTAAACAAATCAACCGCGTGTTTTGCGGCACGTTTCGGAAGGCGCATCAATGATGTAAACAAACAACAATATTTTTCACTCGTCGGAGCTCAGTGTCGGCATTGGCATTCGGAGGTCCGGATTCGTCGCGCATCAAACTGTCCCTTCTGCATCAATAATGCGCCGGCCCCGGCGAGTCAGCATATGAAGTGGGCATCAATGTGGGAGGTGAGCATCGAAAGTGAGCATCAAACTCACAACGCTGTCCGTCCGTATATGAAAACCGATTCACGTCAACATGTGCTTTTCAATATGTGGAAAAGAAACGGCCAGACACGATGATCAACGACCACTATTACTCAACATGGCAGTAGTGCTAATTTGCCGTTTCCGAATAATGGTACGTTTTTGTGACGGACCATCGCATGCTGCGTCGGCGTACGGCACCACATCGGATGGAGGCCACCGAAGGGCGAAAGGTCACGACCTTTTGACATCACACTGCCTCCGGCGGCGGCGACAGATGGCCGCCGCCGAACGGCGTCGCAATGGCGACGAACATTTGCACGTTTTTTGTGCGTTACGTCACAGGATCCCGGCCAGCCGCGAAAGGGACTGAAAGCACGAACTGGAGCGTTGTGCGACGCTCTCCCGGCCCCGCTTCCCGTCGTTCTTCACTTCTGGCACCACGCAGGTCACTAATCAGCCCACAGCATTGTCATGATATGGCAGCAATGCTGCTGCAGATTGCAGCGATATGGCAGCATCCTGTCCCCGCCGGGCATATTCAGCCGCTGATCCGACAGCATGTTCTCAGCTGCATTGTCGGACAAGGACAACACGAAACGAGCCGTGAAAGGGCCAGACAGAGCCAGTCCGCTGCCAGCACGGCGTCACCAGGCGAAAAGGAGGTAAGGTCCCTCACGCCGCATGTGATCGTAGAATTAAATAAACACGCACGATGTTTCAGGCGTCACCGCAGCACACATGACGCTTGAACTCCGCCGTTGGCTGGATCTCCTGCCAAGTGTATCTCGCACAAAGCTGCCCTGGCCACGCCCCTGCGCGCGGAGCCCAACGGCCCGCTGACAGCACGTACCATGGGCACTGAATCATCCACACCATAGCCCGCTCAGAGTTTGGCTCATGGATGCGGGATGAACGAGCCGGGCCACCCGGTATACGCTGTGGACGTTCCATATATGTACATCATCCCCATGGATGCATAGTCAAGGTTCTAAGCACGGCCGAGAGCGATAGGATGCTTTGCAGTGCACGATGATTGCGCATTTGCCTCCCTGCGCTGTCTCCAGGTCAGGGGCGCAGTTTCGTAAAATGAGTTGGGGTGGGCTGAGCAGGGAAAATTGACGAGACCGGCCTCAAAAATAACCACCAAATGGGTTTTTCCATGGATTTGACCCGCTTTCTTTGCAAAGTGGGGGGGGGAAGGGGGAGGGTTACGCGAGATCCGACCCCGCCGCCCGAACGAAATAGGAAACTACACTATTCAGCACTATTTTCTCGTTATTTTTCCGTTTTGCAATTCATCGGCCTTGTCCACTTCTCCGCTCCCCAAGCAGATCCCGTCTGCCCCGCACGCCCACCGGTCCCCCCCCCCCCCCCCCCCTCCAGTTCTTGTCGATGTCCTCAAAGTACCTTCACGCGGCGGCACCTCCACCCCTACCACCACGTAAGTTTACATTCACCGATACTCCACTCTACCCGAGGATCGAGCACACCGGCTGCACCACAAACGCCAGAACGCTATTCACGCGTAAAGCTCGTCTTCGCGCAGGCTTCAGTCGAAGGCTCACATCAACACTCGGTGTCCAAAAGCAAGGCTTCCACACCGCTGGCAACGTCCGTTCACACTTTTTTCCATCGCTGCGATGCGCAGCCGCGCGCGCGCTCCCACCAGGAGACGGACGGCCTCGTTATCCACACGCCGCGCACAACGCAACGTGAGAGAGATCAAAAGAGCAGAACTAACACCGCTTTCCCAGCCGGTAACAGCCAGTAACAGCCGGTAACAGCCAGGCAGTGCGGTGATCAGTGCCGGGAGCTGTGCTGGAGGCAGATAAAAACCTTCACATCGGCGGGAAAGACAAAAAAGTCATCAAAACTGCAGCTTCGACCAGCGCCGCCGGTTTCCATGACGATAGCACATGTTGGGACCAAGAGTGCACCCAGGTGGGAGAACTGGACGGTAATTGCCCCAGAAATGTCACGACAGTGGCCGAAAACGTCGCTGACAGAAGGTAGATGACAGCTGATGGACGATGTCCATCTATATGTCCATTGGACATGTATGTCCATTGGACACGACACCTATATGTCCATTGGACACAGAAGTGTCGTGTAGACGGCACCGACACCTACATGTCTACTGGACATATAGGTGTCGTGTCGTCTTCGATTACGACACCTATACACCCATTGGACATATAGGTGTCGTAATCGGCAATATGAGCACCGACGCCGGCAGGCCGACGCCTGAAGCGAACTCCTCCCCTTACCCATTCCCTGGCCGCGCCTCTGACCGTCTGAGCGTCAGGGTCATGAATCGGGCCTGTTTATTTCTGCGGCCGCGGGCGGAGGACTCAGCTGGTGCCGGCCTCAGAGACCAGCCCGTGGGCGAGGCCACGTGCGGCATGAGCGGCACCGGTGACGACGCGGCAGCTCCCCGTTTGGGTTTGGAATCCAAGAGTCCTCTCCAATGTGGTAGCATAGTCCTCTCCAATATGGCAGCCGCAGCTGGTGCAAGTCAACGCCGGCAATGCCGGGCGATGACAGGGCTGGCAGGGCCCGACCGTGTCGGTGCCGGAAGACATAAGTCCCGGTTCAATGCAATCAAGGACAGTACCCGTGACACTGCGAGACAGACAATGTCGGCTCCAGATTGTGCACATGCACATGCACAAGCACATGCATCGTACACTGGTGTCACGACTGTAAACATGCATCAAAGACTGGTACCAAGACCGTACGTATGTATCATATACTAGTATCGAGACAGTACACATGCATGGTGTACTGGTATCGAGGCGGTACATACATATTGGAGACTGGTATCGAGACGATATGCATCATATACTAGTAGCGAGACGGTACACATGCATCATATACTGGTGCCGAAACCATACGCATGCATCATATACTGGTATCCAGACCGCACAAATGCGTCATAGACTGGCATCCGTACAGCGCCGCCCTGAAGAAAATCGCGCACCTCTAGTCTGGGCCAAATGGCTTTGATGGTAAATATAAAAAGCGGAGATCCATTGGAAAGGTATGCTTACTCTTCGTACCTGCACTCAGCACCGGCACATTTGATTAAAAAAGTAGTTATACATGTTGTGTAAAAACAAAAAGAACATCAAAACGCAGTGAAAGTATTACTGATGTCGAGCTCAACAAATCGTGCAACTGGAGAACACCACGAATCGTAGCCGAGAAATTACTCCCTGCAGACTTATACAATAGATCAGAGCACCATCGCGCGAAAGACGGCACGACCTGGTAACGAGTATGCTCTGATGACCCATTCCACATATCCCGCAATCTAAATTCACCTCCGCCCGCAAGAAGACCACACATGTCTTCACTCGGTCTCAAAACCTGACCCCACGCGACCCCGGCGCCTAAGCTCCGAACTATGCAGATGTCCCGCCGCAAATCCCGCTAATGACAGGCTGCTGGCGTGTCATGTCTCAATAACCCGACCGCCCACGCCGGCGGGCATTCGCCAATAACAGCCGGCGGGCATTAGGTCAGCTGTACGCGATCACGCGGTCCGCCAGCCGACAATCTGGCAACACCTGCGGTGTGATAGTGAGCGGTCGCGGCGACGGGGATCGCGCGGCGCTCGGCTGAACAGCTGGCTGACCGGAAGCCCGGCGGCCGTGATCAGTTCTCATGACATGGGAAGACGCCGCGAATGCGGCGCAGGTGGACAATGCGACGCGCCGTTAAGAAAACAAGTAAATCGATGTGTGAGAACAAAGCCACAGCTGCGGAAACCGGAGCAGATTATTCGCGTGCTGTCCTGATTGGTTTGGTGTGGTGGGAAAACACGGAATCAACGAAATCGTTTGTACATTACATCCATGTCCAGAGAAATGGAACGCTGCACTGAATGCTGCATGTGACGTGTTGTACGGAAAAACGCCTCACACGGCAGAGACCGAGCGGAGTAAGCAAAGGGCGCTGACAGCTTGCCGGAACAAGGAACACAAGATGCTCTCCCGTGTAAACAACAACACAAGGCTGAGTAGAGAATACGACGAGCGGCATTTCCGTCCGGCTTCTGAAGCGTGGCGTCCGCTGCAGATGCGCAGATGAAGACCTCAACGGCGCACCGATTGTTCATTGAGATCTAGTTTTGAAAGCTCGTTTCTAAAGCACGATGCTAAGTTCAGATCCTTGAGAATTTTCCGGTTTGTTTTAGCCCAGCTGAAAAGAAATAAGTGACTAGTAGAAAATATGTACGGAAAAACTAATATCGTTTCAAGTGACGCTGCAACACATGTTAACAAATGAAGAACGCGACCGTGACATCGCGAACCGTGACGAGAGCATATCCTAATGTACCGGGCCTCCCAGAAGCCTTCAAAATCCCCACACTGGTTCGCAGTCATTGTGTTTATAATGAGACCGCCAAGGGCAGTCCCACGGGCGCAGCCGGCACGCCGAAGCCGGCGGCCCCCAGAAACACGCCGAAATACTGTAGTCCAGGAACTGTGGCATGTAGAAGTCGAAGAAAACACCGAAATACTGCAGTCCAGGAACTGTGGCATGTGGAAGTCGAGGAAAACACCGAAATACTGCAGTTCAGGAACTGTGGCATATGGAAGTCGAGGAACACACCGAAACACTGCAGTTCAGGAACTGTGGCATGTGGTGGCCGAGAGAACCCCTGATATACGTTCCTGACTGTCCTAAAGCTCTCAGATATCGATCGACATGGTGACGACGAACGTAATTGCAAAGTGACGGAAACAGGTTGACGTTAATGAGAGGTGCTTGCGTAAACGCTGACAATTTTACGCTCATTGAGTCCCAGTTTCTACTCATTCAAGTGTTGCAAACTTGTGCCCTCTCACAGTTCCTGACCGACCCATACTTTTAACAGCACACTAAACGACCGTATCCTTAAGGCGTATCGTTAGCGCTGCTGTTGCTTCACAGGCGTCTACCAAGCCAAAACGAGTCTATGTCGTTTAAGGCCGTCTGTTGACCGTTAGAACATGGCGTACCAACATGGGATGGTGAAGCAAAAAGTCTCCTATCGCGAATGCGTAACGGTAATCCAGAAGCTTGGAAAATTCTCAGGCACTACAAGACTGAGGTAGTCGCACAGGGGCCGAGAGCCCCACGACTCCCACACACAACAATAGCCGCTGGATCATTCATCCTTCTCGGCAAAAACGGCTCGGTGTCTGGGGTCAGATGATGATCATTACCGGTCATGGAAAAGAGCCGAAAACGATTCATCACCGCCACCCAGCGGCCGACCGCCCGTGGGTCGAGAGGGTCAGCATATGGCCCAAAAATTCAACGGTGGGAGCGCAGCGAGACAGCAGTTGGTGGGACTCCAATGCCGACTCTCGAGCCTGCGCGTCGAGAAGGTTTGGGGCGGCTTCGGTCCAGAACAGCCAGCCCGTTTGGCAGCTGTTGACTTCACGAGTTAGGCCTGTTCAGAGAGGCGTGACAAAGCCGGTAGGGTATGGGAAGCGGATGAGAGAAACGGCCAGAACAGTGCCACTTTGGGTGTGCTCCATCACGACGGCGTGAGAGTGCGGATTCCACTCCACTCCGCCTAAAGCCCGGACCGCTACGAATATGAAGCCCGCTTAACGATGCGCACTGCTCTTATCACTGATATCCAAATGAAGAGGCAGTCAATGGAAACTGATTGGACGTGAATTTCACGGTGATGTTGCTGCTGGTCTACCCAAACGTCTATGGTTGGGCAGTTTTGTCACGAGGCAGTTCAGCGCCAGGCAACCAGGGAGCACCGTTGTGGTCTGGCAACACCGCCGAGGTCAGGGATTCAATGAATGCTTGGGAAGAGCGCAAGTAAGAGACGGGTTAAAGCGAGGGTTCGAAAGTATGCTTCATTGGCATACATCAGGTTGTGCAGACTAGTCAGAGAGCTGATATTTCAGATGCATCGCTCAGGTCCAACAAGTAGGACGCTAGCAGGCTACCCTCCCTCATCTTGTTTTCTCCATGTTACGAAGGAAACCGCAAAACGTGTCATAAACGGAGGATACGACAAACACGAGAAGCGATGCTTTTACTTAAGGAGCCTAACTACAGGAGGTAATTAGATAGCAGAGACATAAAACATACATGGACTTTCAGGTTGGATGAAAATATGCATTCATGTTTATAAGTGCACGCCACATTTAATGAGACGTCTCATGAAATTCAATCGGGTGTTGAAGACCGAATTCCACCCCAAGACATCCAGCTTTAGTTTTGTTTATAGCTCTGACAAATGTTGAAAATTTTGTTTAAATATTCAGGGCGCCCGAGGAAACATGCGTGTCCAATAGCCTGCCAAAATACACGAGACTATAAAGAAATAAACTTAAATATATGCTACATACCTACGGTGATTGACACAACCAGCGCCCACAAAACAGAGCAGGCCGGTGTTACAGCCAAATCGCCAAAAATCTCTAACGTGTTCTACCTGCTGGATTACGAGCAGGTTGAACTGGAATCAAGCATTGTTCCCACGGCAACTGCAGCCGTCCCATAAAATTGCAGGAAAGACCACTGGAAAGAGAAGAGCAGAGGCCAGGCCAAATACTAGATGAAAAACAATATTGTCTCAGGCAAAGTGCATGATTTTTTTAGCACGGGGTAACTGGGCAGGGGTGTCACAGCTCCAAATAATCATGACACTCATCATCACGTCTACGGCGTCGGTCTTAGAAAGTGGTAACGTGGATGCTGGCTGCATGTCTTTATGAACTGTTTATCTTGCCGCAGATATCGTTTCATATTTTCGATGCTCCACCGCAGGCGCATGTCCTTGCTAGTGCCTACGGCACTTCATACCCTCTATGTGCCCTGTTCGCACCCAACTAGTGCAAAAGACGCAATGCAAGGAAAATGTTTCATTTTCGACACCCTCGCCGCACAGTCCTGTAACCATGCACTTGCTGTCAGGATTGTCGCCGTAGCACGCGTGCATACGGCAGGCCTATCTGGACTCGGCAGGCTCGATGCTCACAGGAGTGCTCCGAGGATCCGAGGACGAGGAAGAGGCTCACAGGAGTGCTCCGAGGACCCGAGGACGAGGACGAGGCTCACAGGAGTGCTCCGGTGACCCGAGGACGAGGCCACGCCCTCGGGCACCCGCCGCCCGCGCACACCAGTGCATGAACCCTCCGTGTCCACGCACAGGCAAATGTGGGCACCCGGCAGGTTTGCACCCGAGCGCAGCCCGACAAGGCCGCGTCCAAAAGCCGAAGCGGGTTCCGGGTGCGCTGCCGGGGCGCGTTCGTGACGTCACGCCGGCGAATCGGCACCCCGCGTGACCCGGCGCCGCCGAACGCGCGCCAACATGGCCGACCGGTGGCGTGACGTCAAGGGCGCGTGACGCGACACGGTCCAGCGGAAGCGGGCGGGCGGGGCGGGAGGGCCACGCCCGGGTCAGGCCGGGCCCGCGCCGTCGCCCGCCCCCACGGCCCCGCCCCGGCTGGGGGTGCACGGGTCAGACTCCGAGGGCAGCGGGCACTTGGCGCGGTATTACGGGTGTTGTTTGTGGTGTGGGTGGAGCATACCACTCCATGGTGGTAGTGGTGAGGGGGGGGGGGGGGGCGCTGGTTTGTGTTTAGAGTCAGGCCACTGTGGAAGAGCCCGTATGAATTTGTCATACTCGCAGCAAATATTGGTGGGGGTAGTTGTCTGTAACACAGTTCATCTAGCTCAGTTCATCGGATAGCTCAGTTTATCGAAGTAGCTCAGTTCATCTAGCTCAGTTCATCGGATAGCTCAGTTTATCGGAGTAGCTCAGTTTATCGGAGTAGCTCAGTTCATCTAGCTCAGTTCATCGGATAGCTCAGTTTATTGGACCGCCTTCTCTTCCGTTCGCCCATCCATGGTGCCGCGGGTTCGAGTCGCTTTAGGCGCTCGCCGTTTGCTACCGACTCGATTGGCCGAGCTTTCAGCGCAAAGTTCTGCCGTTCACTGTTATTTCACGCTCAGATGGTGGGATGTGGCTCCCCTCACACGCACGGCTCAACAAAGGCGCTGATCCCAAAAATCCATCCAATCAAAATGCTCACACTAAAGTTTTGTAACAAATGCGGGTCGTGTATCATGTTATTTCCGCGAAAAACGTAATCTTGCTCGTGCTTAACATAGCCCTGCGCACGCCTTACGGGACGGGCGTGCCAACGTCTGTTCTTAAATTAAAATGCGGGATCTACGCGTGATTTCTGTACTAGTTCGCTTAAGCTCATGATGCGTCCTTCAATCGAATAGCTTTAGAACGTGTCACATCGGCCAAAGAACATGCCGGACAGTAGGTGTTGTGTGCGCAGGGCACTGAGACAAACACGTACCACGGCCACACGATAAGTTACAACGCATCCCTTCCCTCCTTCTCGTCTGAGAGCGAGGAGGGACACGTCAGCTCGTTTTTTACACTTTCGATAGCGATTCGGACGCGTGATAAACTTTCCGTCTAAAATTCGCAGAGATCAGAACGGTATACCTGCGGCGCCGGCCCGGTGCGTGGTTTGATTCCGTAATTGCAGAGTTGGAGTACGTGGTATAGGATCCGCTGCTAAGCTCCGGATCACGCCGTCCAAAGCAATTATTACTGGACTCGGGCCGTGAGTGAGATCAGAATCTCAGGGTTGCCTTTGTTATCAGATTACCACAAGTGGGATTTGATCCCATTTTTCTGCACAAAAGGGTTCCATCAGCAAATCAATCAAGGCCAATGGAAGCATAGTTCGATACGGCCAGCTCACACCAGCTTAACGTGAAAGTTACGAAATGCCATGCCTGGAAATTTAATGATACGACGGCACCAATATGCCAACAGCCCCACGCCTAACGGGATAGGAATATATAGTTCATACTACAACCTGCATCCAGTTGGCTCGAAGCCCTGTCGTCGGTTTAGTTGAAGCACGCAATCAACTACCGGTATGAATGTAGACAACTCTCTCGGCACGCGACGAACACATGCGGTGCGGAGAAACCGGCAGAATGAAAGGCGGTTGCGCATTGGACAGAGACGGGATAGGCGCGCACGATTCACGTGATTGGAATGCTTCTGCTTTGGCCTGCGCCGCTTTTCTCTCAAAACCATTCGTCAGGTCCGTACTTTGGGTGTGAGCGGATATGTTACCACCACCAGTGCATGCCGTTCGTGTTGGTACGGCATCGTTCGAGCAGCAACTTCATTTCGGACAAAGACGCAGCACCTGTACGGCCTCTCGGCGTAATGTGATCTCCCGATACGTAGAAGGCATGCCACTGATGAAGACGAAGGCCTCGTGAATTTAATATGGACGAAGCGAAACATATTCCATGTAACTGCCCAGCCCCAGCGTATCACGAGGAGTCTTAAGCTGCACGTGACTACTGTTCTCTTATCGCCCAGGTTTGAAGTGACATGGACGCAGCACCACATTTGCACCTAGACTAAACAGGAAGGAAAACATCACAGGCATTTAACAGCCGATCAGAGGTCAAACCTGCGCTGTTATATAAATGCTGGGAATCATATAGTTATATTGGCAGGCGCACCGAAAAGAAAATGCAATTTTAGATTAGCCATAAAAATGTATTACAACAGTTTCATGTTTGATAGCCACACGCCGTACCGCAACTCGTGTAGCGTCACTTCCTCGTCGTGTCGCGCCCATTACTGGACGAACTGATCACCACTGTACACGCTGGGAGTGGCAGCTGGCGACCCAACCGACACACGGGCGGCAGCCGGCGACCTAGCCGACACACGGACGGCAGCCAGTGACCTAGCCGACACACGGACGGCAGCCGGTGACCTAGCCGACACACGGACGGCAGCCGGTGACCTAGCCAACACACGGACGGCAGCCAGTGACCTAGCCGACACACGGACGGCAGCCGGTGACCTAGCCGACACACGGACGGCAGCTGGTGACCTAGCCGACACACGGACGGCAGCCGGTGACCTAGCCGACGCACGGACGGCAGCCAGTGACCTTACCGACACACGGACGGCAGCTGGCGATCTTACCGACACACGGACGGCAGCTGGCGACCTTGCCGACACACGGACTGCAGCCGGAGAGCGGACCCGGCCACAAACAAGGCGAGCTGGCAAGGCCGGCCCCGCACGGCCAGATCCGGACGTTTGCGTGGTTGATTAACTCGAGAGAGAAAGAGACAAGACACGGCACAGCTCTCGGCCATCAGCTGGCCGTGCGACAAAGCGGGGTAATTAACTTACGCTACCTATGTTGACAGCTGATGCTGCTACCAATAGGAGCGAAATGGCGAGCAGAGGTTACTTGCGGCGTTTACAACACAGGCCAATATTTCCATGGTTTCCAGATGTTTGGCAAGCCGATGCACCTACGCGGGGTCAAACGCAGGATATATTTTTAAGAGCGCAACGCTGTGAGGTGGGATGCAATCGCAATCATCGCAATTAATCAAATCAATCCCAATCAAAACACGATGGAATATGGCTAAACGTTGCTCAAAACCACACGAAACACACATAAAAATCCTACAAGAGCAGTGCGTTTCCCCATTTCCTAAATGGGGACTTTTTCCATTTCCCCATTTCCCACACCCTACAAGAGCAGTTCATCCCCTCCCCCCCCCCCCGCCGGCGAAATATGTGTCAGTGCGCACACATTTTCAGACAAAACGTTACCTGTTCAAAGTTCCGTTCACGGACCCTCCGAAACTGAGGTCACAAGATCACCGAACGCCTTCGTTCCAGAGCAGATGGTTGATGCGCCTCTGCTGAGGTTGTCGTAACCGAGCTCCCCGAAACTAAGCGCCGGGAAAGGCCAGACCAACCCAGTGCGGCTTATGCCGTTTCTGTGAGGGAAGGTTATTAAAGCCTCTTAGTCAGTCTACTTCGAGGCCCCGTGGGCGCTCAGGCTGGCATGGATGTAACCACGTTTGTGCGGGGGGGGGGGGGGCAAAAGAAGCATCGCAGAGGTCAACCTGAAATATGGGGGGCAAGATGATTTGAAAATGGAATTTTGAATACCAAAACGTGAAAACCGTGCATCGCGTGCAAAAGCGTGCAGGAAACATGGATGGAAACAAAGCGCCACTTTGTGAATCCTGGATGGCGAGTCTCCCTTGCCCTCGGGGGTTAACATCGAAGCGGGCTGGACGGGGTGTCGGTGCACGGGTGCACGCTGCTCCCTCCTGTTCGCAGCAGCCGTGAGATCCTAGTTTGGCGAGGCGTGCAAGGTTGCAGGCTTTGCATGAACAGGTCATGCAGAGGCAATGAAAGTCCTCCTTAGTTGGGGGGGGGGGGGGGGGCGATAGCCATTTTTGGTTATTTTTCCGTCTTGTCAACGCCCATAGGGCCAATGTTAAGTTATCAGAAAGCTGAGAGGCCCAACATGCCCGGCTCCCGCGCCCCTGGGGCCGGGCGTCCAATGTTATCACAAGGTGCAAGGCAGCGGTTGCCAAGCCGTTCGCCAGGCCCTAGCCCTCCCTCTCCCCACCAATCATCCATCGAAGCGGGGTCAGTCGTCAGGGGAGCCGCCGCCGCCGGCCGGCCCGCAACCGATCATCAGACGCGCCGCCAGACGGACGGGTCGGCGGGGTCAACGCCAGAGGTCAGGCGGGGTCGGGCGGGCGCCGCGCACCGCCCGACGTCCGTCACAACAGACACACTTCGAGAAGTAGGGATCCCGCGGCGCGCGCCGCGCTGATCACGTAATTAGCGCGTGGCAACGTGCCGACAGGTGTCGCGCTCCCGACGTCGGGTTCAAAGGTGGGGTGACGCGCTCGGATTGTGAGGTCAATGCTAACTGGTGCGTGCGTGCCTTGTAGGCAGGAGCGCAAACAGACTCGTTGCGGAGGAGCGTCATGTGTGCTGCAATGATGACAAGGCGAGGGACTCATGAGCCTACTGGTGTCAAAATGAACTTCCTCTTGGTGTCTAAATGACGAGTACGTTCTCACTAATCAATGACGAAGGTTGCGGTTTGGGGATGGTGTCGATGCTTCCATCGCCCCGGGATGCCCTGCGCCGTTAATCTGTTCGAATATTTAACAATTCACGCACACAAACCACGGTCGAATTAAAATTCGTAAAACAAAATGATGTGTTTATGCATGCTGGGATTCAGATCGCCTCGCTGATCCAGCGTCGAGGATTAGTGCAGAAATAACCAGTGTGCATAGTGCGCATCATAGCATGCATAGTGTGCAGCTTATGGCACATAGTATGCATCAAAGTGAATCCAGTGTTGGAATTTGGTCTTGGCAGGAAGAAGTCCAGGCGCAATGCGCGCCCGTAAACACGTCGCGGCTTATACAGAACACTCCGTACCATTGTGTCCACAGCTCAGGACATGCAACTTGCAACCAAATGCGACTTGCGAATGCCACTGTCACTGTACGGTTTGTCGTCCCTCACACATCTCAATCGGTATAGGCTGACGGGCTCACCCCCACATAAGCAATTAAGGTCCTGCGCTGCTGGTTATTTGGCACAGTAAGTTCGTGAAATTAGTTGACGTTTAACATGCCAGGAGGTCCAGGTTGCACTGGACGCTGAAATAAATTGGGACGTTGCGAGTCGATGATTTTCAGTACATCAGCTCACAAGGACAGCTACCTGTCCATAACTTTGGCAGGCTGTGAGGGTTCACGACCCAGAAACTTCACTCAATATTTGGCACATAGTAACGGTCAACTGGCAGCGGGCCACGATAATGTCAGGCTGAAGCGGCAAGCAAAAAACGTTCAGGAACACCCCTGGATGGCTGTTGCTGGATGCTAAATCGGAAGTACCACACCTGTTTACAGCACGTGAGCCTGTTCGGCACTAGCTGACATCTGGCGCTGCGCTGACAGTGCGCCACCGGGAGTGGTGTGGTGAGGGGCTTCGCCGCGACCTTTCCTTGGTAGGGTTTCTCATCCTAAATGCACCTTCACGCGGTATTCCACCGAACGCCTTATCTAAGAACCACCGTCTTGGCCGATCCAGATTCCAAGAGAAGGAATTTGGCCCAGCTCAGTGGACCGTCACAAACGCAAAGACCGAGCGGCCAGTGTCTCAACGACCGCATTTTGTCCAATCAGAAGCGGCGAATCTGTTTCGCTCTCCAATTATACGCAGCTTAACAAACGGGGTCTGTCGGCCACGAAACCTAGCCCGGTTCGCAGCAGCTTCTGGGCCACGAAGTGAGAAGGGGGATGCTTCGCACATCTCTCAGCAGCGTGGCGTGGCGGTTAACCATTAGAGTTTAAGCGTTACGAAGCGAAACACGACGGAACGACGCAGTTGCAGGCATGCTCGCCCTACATCTCGCTCCATCCGAACAAGTGTTCCAGTAAACCGCACTTTGGTTTTGGGAGGAAGAGGAACGACGGGCGGCGACAGCGCGACGCTCGGAAAAAACCATTTCGTGTTTTGTTCTCGCAGCTGGGATGTCATTTCCTATTCAGTAGGGGGATCGACCGTCCCCCCCCCCCCCCCCCATAGCGCCACCTTGGGTCCTACCCGCCAAAGTTTGGGAGGAAAGTGGAACCGAATACATGGAAAAACTAATTGTGTTTGTGCATTTTGGGAATGGTGTTCCGTGTTTTACATTCCTCAGCCCTTCCCCTCCCCCTCAACTCATTTTATGAGACTACCACAGTTGCCCTCATGGGACCGGTTCCAAGTCCATCAACTCGTGTTCTCCCACATCAAGCAAACCTGGGGGAGCCATGACAGTGTCATAACGTGCAAGGAGTAGGCGGAACGGACCCTCGTACGCCCTTTCATCCAACACTGTTTGCCACGACTCTTGTCTCACCAGTAATGAAGCTAAAGGGAGAAGCCCAACCCCCGAATACAGATTGGGGAGGGGCTGGGGGCCCACCGACTGTTCATCCTAGCATTCGTCGTAGAAACACGACGGGGAAGGGAATGTCCCATTTCCTGAAATGTTTAAACAATTACCATAAGGCGATGCATAGAAAAAATCGGCACCCCAATTCTACAGCCCCCCCCCCCCCCCGGACCCAAACGCACACACAAACACACATCCTGAGACATGTCTACGTCCAAGCGCTCCCGTAGTTTGCCCCGTCATCCCTCCTCGACTTTCGGTGTGGGGCTAGAGCACTTGGAGAACTTGATAAGATATGCGTTAGGCCGATCAATACTTGCTTTTCACGCGCAATTCACAATAATGCGCACTCCGAAACAAATGACGCACTGGCGCTGACAGACGAAGTAATCGGAGCTATACCATACTGTCCCTCGGGGGGGGGGGGGGGGGTCAGGAAACGCGCGTGCCTTTCCTCCCTGATTTTGTGTGCATAGCTGATACACTTTCGGGAAAACTTGGGTTGTGTTCCGTGCCATTACATGATAAGTTGTGATTGTATCCCTCCTGAAGGGAAATCGCACATACGCCCATGACAAACATGTGACCTTAAAACGTCACAGTTCTAGGTTTTCCCGCAGTTTAAATTCAAAATTTCAACTCAACAGCACAGCAAAAACAGATAACAGCAAGAAACCATCAATGCACAAAGCAAGTGACCTTCCATTCTCCGCATCTGGGCCCGCCTATGCCACGACCCCCTGACCAGTTCGCGGCCCCGAACGCAACCAGCACACAGCGCACGACGCGGATGAGCAGCAAAATCCGCAGCGTCACCGCACGTGACCGGCCGCAAAAAGCACCTCCGTTCAGCAGAAACGGGGCCACGCGCATCGCCGCCCTTCGCGGCCGCCGAATCCGTGCGCGCTGTGCCGACGCGGCACGCTAATTACGGGATCACAGAGGCGCTCAATCAGCCATCGGCCTTGAACCCAGCTGACGGGCGGTGGGATGCGTGTTCAATGATTGCGAACACAGGTGTAACGAGGCACATGCGGTGTACGTGCGCTGAATACAATGTGTACTTCGGGTTTGTCAGGGCTGCGGACTACGGAGAGGGCTTTTTGTGTCGCGCGGTGGTATAACACGTTCGCGCCATGCTCGGCGGCCGCGCTCTGGCTAGTTACCAGATGATCGAGATGACCGAGATGTAAAGATGATCGAGATGTAAACTGATCGTGATCGAGCCGAGTAGATTCGTCTCGCTCTCTAGGATTCCAACCCGGGGCCGTGACGTCATAATAGTTCGGCCAGTAGAGCGTTGCACATTCTGACCAATGCGTGGCAGGCATGTGAGCCGGAGGCCCGGAGGCCGTGTTCAAGCCGCTCAGTTTCGACGTTCCATTGATAGCTGCCATGCCCATGCCCGTGCCCATGTCCATGCACGCCCTCGTCTGAGCCCTGAGACGGGGGCGGCAGCTGCGGCGCGCCATTGCGTGACGCGTCCAATCTGTCGGCAAGCTTGTCCGTTGAAGTGGCAGTGTACTGCACTGATAGCCGGATTTTCGCAACACGCCGTCCGTAACA